>NW_010327812.1:38206-62328 GCF_000700745.2 Antrostomus carolinensis
ATTGTGTGCAAAAAGCTGTAACTGTATAGTCAGACCGACCAAGATCACTGACCCCTGGAGAAATTCAGCAGTCACTCAGTCAACAGAAGTAATTTCACTGCCATTCAGTGGTTGTTAGGGGAGGCTTTTACATGCAAGGGAGATGATCCTGGTTTGGCTATTATCGTTTGATTGGTTTCAGAAGAGCAAGGGTTGTTATTTTTAAAGATGCAAATAAGATCAGAATAAAACCTTACTAATTACATGACTTGCCTACCTTGCTTTATGAAGGAGTTCCAAATGAATTTAACATTAGCTAGTGAGCTTCTAAAATAAAGTATTATTTGGTAATTGTTTTAACTTGTTTCAGACACTTTTTCAGATTAGCTACATTTAGAATTATGCTGCTTTTGGTTTTATTTACTTTTCACAGCTTTTTGATAAAATATTGTTGTCAGTTAGCATATGAATACTGAACCTTTTCCCTGTTGATTTGATAATTTAGTAAGAGAGCTAAATTCTGTTTTCAACAAAGCCACTGCAGAAAGCCTCATAGATTTCAATGGGAGTAGGAATGGTCCCTCCAAAGGTGAGATATTCAGGCTTGAAGTTGTTGGGTAGGTATGTAGCTAATTAACTAGCTATCTTCTTAAAAGCCAGGATGAAGAAGGGAAGCTCAATTTCTTCCCCACAAACTCTGTGCAGGTCTCAATAAGCAGTTCTGACTGAAGTTTTCTTAGTCCTTGTATTCCAAAGAACGGAGTGGCTCTAGGATGAGAGTTTTCTTATTTGATAAGCCTTACTTACAAAAAGAAAACCAATTTCACCATGATAAGACGTTCAACCTATGTATGCACTGAGAATGTCCAGACTGTAACAACAGAGTCAGTACTGGCATGATTAACTGGAAAGCAGCCTGTCCCCACTGCGCCATTCACCACAATGCACCCTCCTATTCTGCCTCCAGCCCCTCATCCATTTCTGAACAAGATTCTTCATGGTAGGAAGTGTTGACTTCATTAAAGTTCTGTATACCACAGGCAGAAAAATCTGAATGCTAGGTGCCAACTTAATTAGGAGTTTTGCTACTTGGCATTGAAAAACAAATTACAGGCAGGAGAATCCATTGGGTAGTTTGCACTCAGAATGCACTATCCCAGTCTGTATTAACTGGAAAACGGGAACTGACTTTGTGTTAACTGAGGTAGAGAATATAAAGCTATGATCATCAGATTTATTAGGTGGAAAAATGTATAAAGTTATGAGATATTTATTTTTTTACCTGAGGTTAAATAGTAATAATAATGTAACCATGATAAAGCTGTTACTGCAGAAATTATATAAATGTAAACAAGTCAGTGTTTAATCAACAGAATAAACTCACCAATGCAATATGAAACAAACCACTATATATGGTTTTAGGAATATGCAAAATATTTGACTTACTTAAAGTAAAAAAACCAGCAGTCTCTGGAGCTGCTTTTTAAGTTTCTCCTACATGGATCATTCTATCCAGCTACAAAAAGGAGGTTGAGATTGCAAAAGATAACAAAATACTAACAGACTTTGCTTTTTCAAGGTGTTTGATCTTGGTAATAAGTGTTAATTAGTGTTTTGTTTGGCTTCCAGTCAGGATCCCCAAACACACAAGCACTGGAGCAAAGCTGACCCACCCATACCCTTACAGAAGTACATCTTGACAGCTCTTACAGCAGGTCTGCAGCTGTCAAGTTTAAATATTATGGGAACAGATTTCAGACAGATCAAAAGTATCAGCATATCCATTTAATTCAGCAATGCTCATACCTGCAATTTTCCACTAATTCTTACTGTAAAAATCTGGCCCACAGTAGCTACTATCCAAGAGATGGACCACAGAGTTTCAGTTTCTTCATGATACTTTGAGTAATGCAGGGTAGGTACAATTAAGAGCTCAGACCTGCAAACACTTCCCATTAGATACAGTTATCACTGGCATAGTCAGGGACAAATCCAAATGGACAACATTTACCCATTAAACTTAGGCAACATAGAGCTTTCCTTGCTATCACTGGAACACTACAGGTAAGTTTTCTCACTTGTTGTTTAGTAATTTTATAATTAGAAATACAGTAAGTACAATAAGTACACTGTAGACATAGCACTTAGGGACATGGTTTAGTGGTGGGCTTGGCAGTGTTTATGGTTGGACTTGATGACCTTAAAGGTCTTTTCCAACCTAAATGATTCTGTGAGTCTATGATTTTACTCGACACATTCATACAATAGCACTCAGTTCTGCTAGCACGTTCACTTACTGTCTAGCACGAAGGAGGAATTACTAGCTAGCAAGCATTATGCAGCCCCACAGGGAGTGTTTTCAGGATCAGACCCTTTTCTTCCTAAGACATCTTCCTGCCCAAGGCAACAACCAACACACAGTCGCAACCAAAATTACTTTGGAACTGAATAGAAATTTCACGTGGTTTTTCAGTACTGCAGTGCAGGGAAGTGCACATATTATCACACTAGGAGGAATGGGACTAGCAAGGATCAAGAAATCACAGACTAATGAAATAACTGGTATTCCAGTGGATAAATTCCAGCCCTACATCTCATATTCCCATTATTTTACAATGTTGCAATAGATTTTTCCTATTTGCAAATCTCTTTGTTTAATTATTGCTTCTAAAGGAACAGGAAAAAGACTCTGTGGGGTTTAAAAATATTTCATCATCCTTCCAGCAGTATCAGAACTAGAACTTGTAGCAGTCATGCAGGTTTGATATTATTGATGGATCAGGTGGAACAACACTGAGCGAGGAAACAGGCAGAAGAATGAGGATGTCAATTTAGTTTAGAGTTCAGTGCTGCAAACACTGTTTATGCTGACTGCTGCCTCAGTCAGGGAGAAATCCTACTGATTTTCATGTGATTATTCGTTAGGCAAAGTAGTTCTGGAGAGAAAGAGGAGGTGGGAAGGCTCATTCCTAGGTTATGAGGCAATGAACAATAACCCTTCCACACTGTATTGACATGAGGCCCCAATTTGACAATAAACAATGACAAAGCAAGTGTGAACTGGACTTTGCATTAATAATAACATGTACTTTAAAACAAAAGAGCATTAACTACTCTTTCTGAATGTTTTCCGCTTTATTAGCATTTTAACGCCTGGAGTTGTTGTCTCAGTTTTAGCTATGAGTTTTGTCAAGTTCAAAAGAATCAGGATTCTACCCCTAAATTTTTATTGAATAGTGATCATTTTACAGTAAGCTGCTGTATATCTTATGAATTTAGAAATTTTTTCCTACACATTTCTTTACATTATGTTGTCACAAAATAAACCTTAGCTTTAAATACTACACTTGTACTGTCTTTCAACACCACTGTTGCATGTTGAAAGTGAGAATTTGCTGTGAAACTCAGAAATCTATAAATGCACTGGGAAATTACAGTATTTGAATTGATAATTTCCTTTTTATTATTATTATTGGAATCCTATCAGTTAGATTTACTGTATCAGAAATTGGGTGTTATTACATTACTTAACAGAAAATTCTCTTTGTGAATGTCTCCCATGTTTTGGAAGAGATCAGAATCTCACAGATTAAGTTCAAAAGTACAACTGGAAAATGCAAGTCAGCAATCCCAAATTTTAAGTGTGTTTTTTAAGTGCAGGGAGAGTAAGGGGTAGCTTTCAAAAGGATTTAATGTCAACATCAACATAATTAACAAAGGAATGTGATCCAAGATATTCTGCTGGGTTTTCATATTTTGTTTTCTACAGAGTAAAAGAATAAAAAATTGTGACTGATACAGTTCTGCAACCTAGCAACTCTCTTTTTCTTCAGAATAGGTTTATAGCGGGTTTTAAACTCCAATCTTAGTAAATTAACATTGATTATAAGAAGCAATGTTCAAGCAAGACATCCATAAAAATCTTTCTTTGTATATGCTCTGTAAGATGAAGGTATCCATCATCTTCATGCAATGAAAAGTTGCTTACAAAATTAAAATGGATATACTAGTGGATTCGTGAGGCATTTTAGATGCAAGTTGTTGACTGTCTTTGATAAACTAACTTAGGAAGCAGAAATCTTTTTCC
This sequence comes from Antrostomus carolinensis, assembly GCF_000700745.2. NCBI lineage: Eukaryota > Metazoa > Chordata > Aves > Caprimulgiformes > Caprimulgidae > Antrostomus > Antrostomus carolinensis. Next base: position 42,273 of record NW_010327812.1, read on the forward strand.
AAACTAAAAGCCTATTAATCAAGTAGAAATACCTATTTATTTTAATATGAACATATTTATTTACATTGGCATCTTCTCTTCCACTCACTTTGATTTTAGAGATCAGAGTAAACTGTTGTCGATGTAGTTTATTACTAACAGTGAGCTTTCAGTTTATCTTTCCCTTGTAGCAGGAAGGAGGAATCCCAGAACAGTGCTCTGTGTAATTCAAATTATTCTGTGAAACTTCAGACCTGGCAAAGCATTAAGTGACACTGCTCAGATGTCAGGAGAGAGATAGAAATGGAGAGCTGTGTAGATCATCTTTTTGTGTAAGGCTCAGGATTACCTGGTTTGCTCTATCTGTGCACTTGTCGGGTCATTTCCTCAAACTCAGAGAACCTGCAATTTCTTTCTGCTGTTTGAGATGGAATCTGATGGAATCGAAGCTCTGTAATTACATTTAATGACAGTCATCTTTCTGAGGAAATAAAACATGCTTTGCTGATACTTTGTTTTGAAGCTCAGTATATGTTGTATACATTTCCTCTTGCTGATGATACATACATGTACATGATACATACATGTACATTTAAGGACATTTCATTTGCAGGGCAAATATTATAGCTGGGTGTTATGAACTACATTAGCATAAGGAGAAAGCAAGTAAATTAGCAAAACAAGACTGTTGCTTTGCCAACATCACTGTCATGTACATGCCTGGAAGAATGGAAGATTAAATGCTTCAAAATTTAGTTTCAAATTAGAATTTGTATTGAAAATTGTTTGGTCACAGAGGACTAAAATCGTTGCTAGTCAGATTGAGTCAGCCATAGCACAAGGAAGACTGGTAAATTATGGAATATGAGGCATCACTCAAGCTAGGCAGCCAGACAGAAGATAGGGTGTAAAGCACAGTCTATGGAAAATCACTACACTGCAAAAATCAAACCATGGGTTCTGCAAACTGCAACACTCACGAGGAAAACCAATTTATCACTCTTGTCTGCACATCACACTGTGTATGTGGACCCTGGATGTCATGCAAAGAAATTTGGGTATAAACACTGCAGAAATATTGACCATTTTGCTAAAGTATGGTGTGTTGCTTCCTGTAAAAATGGGTAAATAAAATGATTCTTCCAGGCATGCCTCTTAACTTTGTAGACAAATATTCTAATGTACATTATATTGGTAAGTCACTAGTATTTCTGCTACATTAGGAGGACAGACACGGGTGATTAATTAATGTCAGATACTGTCTCTGCAGTCTCTCTGTTACCTGAATTCACTTACTTACAATGCTTTAGAGGTTTGTCACTTGCTGACCCTCCATTATATGCAGTGAGTGATCTGGGGAACCAATTTCTACGCTTGGTTTACTGTACACGGACATTTTTGACCCAGATAGTACACTTGCTGAATGCCATATTGTGCATGAAGGTGTGCTATCCACAGTACAGTGTATGTACATGCAACACAGGCACCTGTTTGTTATGGGAAACATGCAAGTACCAACTTGTCTGTAATGTTTCAGCAACACTGTACACTAGTCTAGCAGACTGTAATGTCAGTGACTGTAACAGGCAGTACTGAAAAACCTGCTATGTAAAGGGTTTGTTCACAGAAACAAAATCCAGTCTTCTGTGTTATTCATACAATGGAAAAGACACAACTCACCATTTGTATTGCAACCCACTATTGGTATCACAATCCTTTAAAAATAGTCCAGAATGTCATTATTGATGAAGCTAAAGTTTCAGAACGTCTCAATAATAAAACTGAAAAGGTAAAAATTTTTAATTTTTGCATGTCTGCAAGGAACTCAAGCAAAGTCAAGCAACTGCCCTTCATGTATTTCCAAAAAAAATCAGATGTCATATTTGCAAAATGCACAAACATGTCATTTACCCCTGGTAGACTGTGTATTGCTCCACAGTGTTGTACAAGGGCTGCCAGAACTCCACAGCATTTAGCTCACTTGATGGATTTCTCCACTTTAAATGGGTATGCCATGACTTTCTTCCATGCCCAAAGCTTTTTAAAGAATGACAGCATGTTTCCCAATAATCAGTCTAAAGCCTTGGCAGAGCAAGGTGGAAACCAAACGTTTCCAGTCACCACTTAATGCTGGCAGAACTGTCTTGTTTTGGTGCATAATGTCTCCAACAGGAACAAAAATTCAGAACAAACAAATATGATTACAAAAGTTCAACAGCACCGTGATCACAAATATGTTCTGGCTTAATTTGTACAACGTGGTGTGTTCCTCCTTAACTGTGAATCTGCCACACAATTGTTCAGAGCAAAATTCTATGGAATTGCAAAGATTTAAAGCACTGGAATGCTGATTTGCAAACAGCCCAGTATTTATATTGTTCAACCCTGTGTTGCATACTATTGTGACTGCCACTGCCTCATTATGAATGTGGACTCATACTTGCAAATACCTACAGGACACTGCTGAAAAGACCATTGCATTTGCACCCAGACCATTTGAAGAAACTGAGGAAAGCATTGCGTTTTAGAGCTAAAGCATATGCTTCTGTGTAGCAATAACAGAAACCTAACTTAGGGTTATAGATTTACAGCTTAGTGCTGTAAAAATTACAGCACTAAACAAGGATTCCAATCACCACTAATGCAAGTCATCCAGTAGCACCAAAGATTGTATCTACGTAAGTACAATATGGAGCACAGACCAGGAACTAGAAATATGACCACTCAGTGCTCATCACATGTGCTTTTCCTTCATTGTGTATCCAGAGATTCAAGCATAGTTGCACAAATAAAAAATATATTCCTTTGTATCTACAAAAGAGCCATTAAATATTCCTTGCCTAATATGTTCAGTCTAACAAAAATGACATGGCATCTTGCTCACAGGATCTGCTAATTCCAACCCTGTTGTCCAGCTCTACCTACTGTTTCAACTACAGTGTAACTCTTCCCCTCCAGAAAGCTGTGATGCAAGTTGGTCAGCAATTAATTATTCTAGATAATTTACAAATAGTCTGCAATAATTTATACATCTGGACTATGATTCACGTCAATGGATTGTCAGAACAAAAGAGTAACTATAGAATCTATATTGTCAGTCTCCTGGTAAGGCAGCAGAGACATGCATCACCATTGCAGCCTGTCCCTTTACATGATTCATTGTTGGGAAGATTTGCTACTGATATCAAAGACCTATTTGTTCATGCACCACTGAATTTTGTTTTGCCATCATTCTGAGAGATTGCTCCAATAAATGGCCAGAAACAGGATTTACATTACAAGTCACACCTGCTACTGTAATTACTTTCCTGTCCACAGTTTCCTGCAGAGTGGAGCCCAGAAGAATTAGTATCCAATAATGGATCACAATTCACCCTCATAGAGTCTGAAACTTTTCTGGGGAAGTGAAACAACATATACAGAAGATCAAACACTTTAATTAAACTTTGGAAGAAAGGTACACTGACTGCTGGTTGGAAGGCTTCCTACAAACTTACACAGCATATATTTCCAAAAGTGTAACATAGAAGACACTTCCCAAATGACGACAGATGAAAGAGAAGTGAAAAGCTAAATGTTACTGTATATCATATATAACCTACTCTGAAACAGAAGCACAACTGGATATAAGATATAACAGTGCAGTAGGTGCAGTAAAATCACAAAACAGACAGAAGTTACCATCATGGTGCTAAGAATCTGCATGTATCTCACTTGTGAAAAATGTAAAACCTTTGATTCTTTTAAGGAGAATCAAAGTCCATGTTGCTTCTCAAGACTACCAGAAAGCAAAAAGAAAAAATAAAAAATCTGACACCTCCCCAAAGTAGCCCATAAGACAGGTCAGAGTGCTTCTCCCTGACTAACACAGGAAACAGCTTATCTGCTGATAACAGGGGATATATGACAGTCCCCCTAAAGGAAACACAGGAGGAAATAGAGATTATTCAACCTTCTGCCAGATCCTGATTAACCACCGCCAGGCACTGAAGACCATTAGGTAAATAAACGTAAAAGTTTAGGCTTCAATTTTAATAATTTTGTTCCAAATCAGTTTGTCTGTGTGGTTCCTAAGTATATTGCCTAGTAAGTAGTTATATAACTGCTGAGACAGCAGGATAATAAAGCTACTATTTCATTATTGCTTTGGCATTACAAATATCCAACATCATTCAAGAATTGGGGCAAATTTAGTCTTGCAGTAGGTGCTGCTTACGAGTTTGGTGGGCTGTCCTCTCTCTGCAGATAGCCCAGAAAGGAAACTTTCTTCCTTCACGCTTTATCTTGGCTACAGTCTCAACCACACAGAGAAATTCATCCTGAGTTATAATTACCAAGGATTACCAAGCAACAAAATTCCTCTAACTCCTTTTCTCATAAAAAACCCCAACCAAACAAACAAAAAAACCCCCCACCAAACCAAAACACTAAACTTAGATAAACACGTGAAAGAGAAGATACAGACCCTAAAGAGACATGGGAGGAGGCCTTACAAGGATGCAGGCTTTTGTGCCTGGTTACCAAGAATTATAGACATCTGTTGGGTTTTTGCCCAGTCTCTTCCCCACAACACTTTTCAAGTACATTTGAGATCAACAGAAACATATAAATGTTTAATAAACTCTTGCAAGTTTATGAAAACACGTAACTAGATACACAGCAGACTGATAAACGTCTAGATGGGAAAAAATGAATCATTAGGTAATATTTTAGACTCCAACAAAAAAGCAGGAGAAAGTTCAAATACAGCCCTTCAAACAGAGCTTACAATCAGTTGTGAGGTGCAAATCCAGAGAAATTCCAGATTCAGTTTCCTACAACACATTATTGCTGAAAAGAAGAAAAGAGTACAGTGCGCCATTCTCAGGTACAACAAACATCTTTGACAAGTCAGTGTTCCACAGGAACATGTTTTCTTGTTCCACAGGAAACTGCATTTGGCTGCATTTGTCACTACAAAAAAAAAAGAATGGGCAAGAAAATAATGTACCACCATAATGCTGTGGACAAATACTGATATTAATGGTCTGAGCACAGTTGTTAATATTGGGATTAGATAACCACCGAACTCTGTTGGCAGCAATGTGCTGTTTTCTGCCATTCCTCATTATCTATCATTGAAAGTGGCATTAAAACATCAGAAAGTAGAAGGTGACTAATACTATAATATCCTGGCTAGTAGCAATCACTTTTTATGATGATACTCAGTTTATTTTGTCAAACTATGTTAGTACTCACTGATTTGAAAGATCCATTAGGCTTAGAGGGGACACATATCTACAGAGAGATAAAGATAACAATTCTGTGCCAGGCATTGAAAGGCTATTCACAAATCAAAGGAAACCTTTTCACTGAAGAACAGGAATACTACTACAGCAGTCACCAAACACCTGCCTCATCCAGGTCAGAGAGGCATGCAGATCCTCAAATGACTTGAATGACCCACAGTCTGAGCACAAAACACAAGTTTGAAGAAAAAACCTACTGGTTCCTTACGGAACAACAACTCTCAACCCATAGATTACTCCACTCTACCCTCAGTGGCTCAGCCAAAATCAAACAGAAATTGTTGTCTGTTTGGTTCATACTAGATCTCAGCTTCCATCTCTTTTGGTTAGAAATCATGTGTGTAAATACTGGTAGGGCAAATTAGGCTTTGGTCATGATTGTTTTGACACAAATGATAACTTGTCTGACTTTTCATCCTCTTAGGATTCACTCATTTTTGAGTTCTGCAGTGCTAAGGTATTAATCCTGTTATAAACATCAACAAGACACACCACAGCACTGTGAACAAGTACCAAACTGAATGGTCACCACTGTAAATAATACTTCAGGCATAATCACAAGGACAGATTTTTATTTATATCTAAATATTTTCTTGTGAGTCTTTGCTGGTTTACCCACGTGTTTTCTAATCCTTAACTGAATTAGCTCCTTACTTGAATCAAGTAAAATATTCAGTGGTAGTCCAGTGTCCCTAAATCTGAGATTGTGTCATTTTATTCCTGCATAAGGGATGTAAATAGTATCAAGGCACCCCCAGAAGGAAAAGTCTCAGCTAAGGATACCCTCTGACAGTGATGTAGCTCTAAGGAAATGTTTTTCCTCTCCTCTTCCTACAGGGGCACACCACTGAGGAGAATCGCACAAAATTTCAGCCTGTTCAGATGATTGTGTCCCCTCCTCTCTTTGAACTGTTTTACTGTTTGCCAGAAATGTCAAATCTCTTTCAGCAATGTATTAAATTCTATCATGTGGGGACAGGTGTGTCTTAGAGTTGGGGAGAAGCTTTCCCCAGCTTTTAACCTTTCAGTTGTGGCAATATTAAAAATGAAAATGTCTGACTGTGCAATAAAAGCTGTGCTAACATTCTGAAGGTTAAGGTTATATACTGCAAGATTCAAACATCTTTTCTTACAATTTCTTATAGTGGCTTTTATGACATCTGTTTCTCTTGTTTAACTATTGGTTTAATCAGATGTTATTCCAAACTAAAAGACTAGATTTTGAAGTAAAATTCTTCCATGCTTTCAGGTTTTAGGACTTGAGTTTTGCTTCAAGTCTGCCCCTTTGCTCAATACTGCCAGTGTTCATTTCAGTGCTTGCACAAACTGCCTTTATCTTAATGATGAACTTGAAAGGGAAAAAATAGCCTTGGCATTCTTTCCTTTGCTTTTGTACAAGGCAATTCTGAATGCTTACTTTAAAAATAAAATTGCAGCTTTTTTAAACTTAGTTAAGGTACAGCTTTATGTCATTAAAAAATCAGATTTGCTTCCTCACTGGGAGATTTGTATTTTGCCAGCCAGTCAAGTGAGTCTTCCTTTCTTTTTTTATGCTGTGGTATATAGGGCTGTAGAGCACAGAAAACAGACTTCCCTGTCCCTGGCTACGCACACCCTGGCTTCCCTCCCAATAACCCACTCCTCTGGTAGCAATTCTAGTCTGAGTTTTCTTGCAGTACATCAGGGACCTAGTTATAGGCTAGCAAGGGAGTTAATTGTGGTAGCTTTTCTTCTCTGGCAGACTGGCAGCTGGTCCTTTTATAGAGTATCTCACAGCTGTAATTGAGAGGGGGTAGTCCAGAAGTCCATTATGCATGTTTCTGGCTTTATTGCACCAGCAAGGTTCAGACATCTGTCAGGTATTACTGGTGATGAGATGCTCACTGGTCAGTTCAACACAAGTAGAGGATCATGGATACACAGTGCTTGAATGCACTAAGTAGTAGAACACTTGAAGAACCATTTATCTAGAATACAGACTGGGAACAGCCCTCAGTCACATAACAAGAAGGGACTCTAGGAGAACGTTTTTATTCAAGTTCTCTCCCACTCAACAGGGTCTATGCAAGGTCCCATGCTGGCATAAGGGCCTGCCAGTATCGTAGTCAGCTGGGTTACCCACACCTCACTGTGAGAAACAAGCTAGAAAATTTCTGTCCTTCCAGAATAGTGCATTACACTTCTTGTCTCAATTTTTGATCATTTTTGCCCAATGTCCCATCAAAACAAAAGATTTCACGCAAGAAAAAAAAAAAAAAAAAAAAAAAAAGCTGTTTTCCAGCAACCCATCACTCTGTGCACCATGAGATGAACAGGCAGAAATGCAGATCCCTCAACCAATATGCTCAGTCAGGAATCACATATGCCTAGTGAGGCTGGAGCCTTTCTCAGAGCTGGAAGGAAGCAGTGGTTGTAAACAGGAGTCTTTGTGATTACAACAGAAAAATCAGCACTGCGACTCTGCTCTCTTACTCGGACAGGAAAGGGGGACAGTGGGAAGCTGAATCCAAACACACCTTCACTGGGCATATTTGGTTACTCTCTGTTCCCTGTTCAGCTTTGGGCTCTTTATCCATCCTACCTGACCTGACTCTCAGCTACTCTCTGTTCAAGTTTTCCCTTTCCTCAGCCAGTTCTCAGTCCTCTGCCAAAACCCTCACAGGGGTCTCAAACTCTCTCTCTGATCACTTCTTTTCCCTGTTCTCAAGGGATCCAGGAACACTAACTGTACTTTTCAAAATCACTAGATCAAGTCCTTTTCTACCATTTCATGCAAGAAGCCATAAGGTTTCAATCATCAGGTTCATGTTCATTAAATTATCTACAGTACCTACAATTTGGTACATATTTTCCTCAGGGTACTCTGAGAAGGACCATCAAAAATTAGAACATGGTAAAATTCATGTGGCACTAAGACAGGAACATAAAGAAAGACCAAAAAAATAAACATAAAGAAAGAACAAAAAAATACAGTACTAGTGCTCAAAAAGAAGAGCAACAAACCTGATTACCTTCTAATGAGTATAACCTGATCCAACAGAAACATTTTAAAAGTGAATGTTAAACTAGGAATCTGTTCATATGTGCTAAAAGGTAACTGAGTCAAATTCCCATTGACATAACTGGAAATGATTAGGGCTTTGCTCCTATGAAAGGAAGCTTCACAGGCTCTTAGGGAAGGCAGATTGCTGCTTGAACAAGAAAGGACTTTTTTTTCTGTCCCTTATATTTTTTCTTTATTATATCCCTGGACAGTATATAAAGACTACAAGGCCATTGTTAGCTACTAAATGGGAAGTTCAACCCTGTGAATTCGTAAACATTAATTTATCATCTAAGGATAGAAAAAATATATTTTAAGCTAACAATTAAAGCAAAAACATTTCCTAAGTGGTATTTTGTCACTGGATGGCTTTTATAGGCATTAATTCAGACATGTTACTATACATCACTGGTAAACTTCAAGACTGTACCAGTGGGAACTAATTGCTTGATCTGGTGCTATTGCAGCCATTTCAGTGGGTCTCCACAGGAACTGATCCTGACTTAGCACATCAGGAGAGGTTCTTGTTCCATATTTACACTGGGCCAACAGACCAGAATTTTGGCCATCTGCTTAATGATACATAATAGGTATTTTTTCCTTTCCAGAGGGGAAAAAAAAAAAGTCCAGATTTCAGAAAAAACTGTGCTGTAAAGTCAAGCTGTCCCATTCTTCCAATACCACTGGGAGAAAATGAAAAAAAAAAAAAGTTCACCAACACTTCAGTCACGTTTACATTTCCATTAAATTTTTATCTTCTGCCTTTCCACTCAGGTACCTCCCAATATCAGGTCCTTAACTACTGCTTCTGAAACAAATAATTCCTTGACACTAGAGGCACAGATGGATTATAAGCAATTTGTACTTGAAGTGGAGGCACTAATGTTGTCAATGAACCCATTTGTTTTTTCTTGCTCTTCCACTACTGCTGTGAAGCACTTACAACAAAATACCTTGTCTCCAGTCCTGACTACTCTGAGAAATGCTGTGAGGAAGTGCAGAGGTCATTTAACTGAAACAGTAGCATCAAAACCTTTAAATATGCACCGACTCTCAAGGAAGCAAGACAGCAAGTTATTTAGCAGAAAATAACAATGCAAAAGAAAGCCGCCTCTTTCTCAAGTGGATGTTTTAATGGTGGTTGTGTGACTAAGCTTGCTCTAAAAGACCCTCTGATTTTTTTCCAGAGGGATGAAGGAACAATACTGTAACTTGGAAAATGAGCAAACAGTAGTACTAATTTCCCATACTGTTAATGCAACTAAGTTTGTTTATCTGAGACTGCAAAAGTAGGAGAGATCAAAGAGTAACCTGTAAAGACCTGAGTTCAAGTCCCAGCCTTTATATGACCTATATGAGCTATTTCATGTCTCCTCATCTGTTTTATTTAATAAAATGAAGCTGTAACCCTTACTGGTGTTTAGAACTAGCAGTAACTGTGAAACTGCTCTGCCAATAAAATGAAATCTAATTATTTAATACCTGATTTTTAATGAACACTAGTTGCTTTCTGTTTTGGAATCTGAAATGTAATAGTCTATCTGGAGCAAAACTCCAAAGCTCTGTATTTGCCAGTACCTTTACCAGAAGAACGTAACTTTGGACTAGAGAGTTGGGATGCCAAAGCCTCATCACAATCCCAGGGCTGACATCCAAACATTCAAGTACTGCTTGCGCCAGTCTGGTGACAAATGTAAGACATGCTAATACATTTGCACTGCTCAGATCTTACTGTGGATAGCATTGGTTCTAACCACAGAATTATTTCATTTCTTTTCAGAGTCAACAAATCACTCCGTTCTCTATATCCAAAGAGCCTATACTCATTCTTTAGTCATTAAATATAATTGAATTGTGATTTTGTTTCTGACAACTTGTACAAGGTTATTAACCAGGTGACTTCTAAGTGGTTTGTTTGTGCCACACCGTCTCTCTATCTTTTCATTTGTGCTCCTGTCTGACAATTTTACAGAACAGCAAATATCAGCATATCCACAGTAGTAGCGCTGTGACTATTAAAAATCTACAGTTCAGAGCAATGTTTTTAGTTATGCACCAGAGCCATGCTTAAACTGGGTTTACCACTTAGCTATTTTTACCAAGCTTCCTTTGTTTCACGTGGTTTGATAAAACCTTTTAGTCACAGATTCAGTACATTTTGAAATAAAAGGCTTTTTCTTCCCACATCTTCTATGAGCCTATTAGTGATTCAAATCTTAATATTGCTAGGATAATCAGTATTCTCTGTGTATAATACTCAATAGTATCTACAGATGTTTCTTGTGTTCATCAGAGCACAGCGCATGAAATTTATGACTTAATGTTTACTAAAATCTTTCCAGGAGGGGATTCACCACTGGATGAGGTGATTCTCTGCAGTGTCTCATTCCCATATATTCATGACTACAAATCATCTTGGTTTTGAACAAAAATAATTAAACACTAATACTATGTGTATTCTCCATTTGGGAACTGTCTTAACTCCCACCAATCTCAAGCTAAAGCATGGCAGTTTAAAAATTTGTAATTAACACTAATCACTGAGCAGTGTTGGGCATGTTTTCAAATCCAGGGTCAATTAATAACATCTAAAACCTGTAAAGATCTAAACCTTTTTTTACATAGCATTTCTCTGCCTGAAGTTGAAGTCCAGCTCTACTTCTAGACACAAAGTTTGGGCAAGTTAAAAGTAGTAGTACAATACTCACTAGATCTAATAAGAAGCCATTTGTTTTAGCTGCTCTTAGCAGTGAGTTAAAGATATATGACCCACTTTCTTCATTTCCTAAATGTTCCAAAGGATATTTGTAGCTATGTCTCTTTGGCACTTTGATCATGCATTTCAAATGTTCCAGTGGCAAGGGTAGATGAACAGGAAAGATGGATGGTCAACTATCTGATGGATAATGCCGCTATTTTCCATCTCAAAAACTGAATCCAACATAATTAAAGTTTCTCTTCAATATTCTTTTTTTTCCTCTCCAATGCTCACTGCCTTCAATTTCCCCAACTATCACTATTTTTCCCAATATACAATGGGCACTATTTATCAAAAATGACATTCTCAGATAAAAGCAGCTCCAGAATGCAAGAACATAGTCTATAGCCTATGGAGCTCACTTCCACTGCCTTGGCCAGGCTGAGCTTTCTAGCTAAACAGTGGTTCCTTCTCCATCACTGTCTTTTGCTCTGACTGCTATGTTTCTGTTGCTAAAAATTGTTTATCATGAAATATCAAATAAGAGCAGCCTTGCCCTGGAAGTTTGCAAAGCAGTTATTTGAGAGGGAAGGGGACGGACTCTCTCAGCTCCACATTTGGTCACTTTTATCTTTTCTTTGTTTGCTCTACTGAGTCTCAATTTTACCCAGGTGCCTATAGAAAATATATCACTCAAATGTATGTGGTTGGTGGAGTTTTCTGGGTTTTTTTCCAGAATGATCCATGGAAATGCTATCAGCTGTGTGGGATTATTATTATTCCTGTGAACAGAGAAGCCAGGAAAATTACTGTGAGCAATGCTCCCACTAAATGAAGTGTTTTCCTCATAGTTAACTTAGCTTTTTATATTTCTCACCCTCATTAAGTATTGAGTATGACAGTACAAGATATTCAGTGGTGCACTAAGGGGAAGGGGTAAGCCTCCTGTAACTCCCCACACACACACACATTATGCTCATGAAAGGTTCAGTAGGTATTCCCTTAAAACACTTGCAATCCCATGACACAACAGATGGCTCTGAATCTAGCAGTTGTCTCCCAGATGCTTTCCCACATTCTCCAAATAATTGTAACCACTGATGCTCTCAAGCATGTCAAGGGTAGTTCTGATGAATAAATTTGCAGCAATTACATTGCTTAGCTGTTATGCCTGTAAATAATTTTGTGATTTTTGCATCTGCTCTTAAGAGCAGAAAGTATTTCCAAATGCTATTTTTTACAGTGGACTTCATTTTCTGAATGTCATTCTTCAAAATTCCTGAAATCTGGCATTCTTAAAGGGGAATGCAGGTGCATCAATGTCTGTTTTATGCATCCAGCATCTAATTCTGTACAATGTTGAGTACCACTGAGATGGGTTCACAATTTTCAACTCTCAAAGCCCTTTCAAAGCCTTGAGAGATTAGGCTCTTGGGAGACATTCTGACAAAGTCATGGCAGAAACTTTGGCCAGAAAATGCTTTTCAGCATTGCAACTTCCCCAATCTGATTAATGTTTACAAATATCTAAGGGGAGAGTGTCTAGAGGACAGGGACAGATTCTCCTCATTGGCACCCAAGAATAGGATGAGAAGCAATGGGCATAAACCGCAGCACAGCAAGTTCCACCTGAACATAAGGAGGAACTACTTTACTGTGAGGGTGACTGAGCACTGGAACTGCTGACCAGAGAGGTTGTAGAATCTCCCTCCCTGGAGATATTCAAAAACTGTCTGGACAAAATCCTGGTTGATGTGCTCTAGGAGTCCCTGCTTGAGCAGGGTGGTTGGACTAGATGACCATCAGAGGTCTCTTCCAACCTCAACCATTCTGTGATTATTTCCAGTAAAATGCTCCATGCAGAAGTTCAACATGTAACAACGCTCATGCCATTGAAGTAGACTGGGGAATGGGACAGGCCAACTGCCAGAGTAACAAGTCTTCCTTATCTGCCTCCCATGACTGAAGCCAGAATGTCAGTCACCTCAAGGGTGTGCAGAACTATAGGAGGTCCTCTTGCATCCCCCTGGGGATACCTGGATGCTCCACTCCCTTCTCCTCTCTTGCGTGTTTGTATACAAATGCACGCAGCATGGGGAATAAACAGGAAGAACTAGAAACCTGCGTGTGGTCACAGTGCCACGACCTCATTGCAATCATGGAGACATGGTGGGACAGCTCGTATGATTGGAATACTGTCATGGATGGTATGTCCTCTTTAGGAAAGACAGGCCGGCAAGACGGGGTGGCGGGGCTGCCCTTTATGTGAGAGCAACAGTACAAGTTAGGGGCTGACCTGCTGGAGAGGAGCTCTGTGGGAAAGGACCTGAGTGTCCTGGTGGACAGCAGGCTGGCCATGAGCCAGCAGTGTGCCCTTGTGGCCAGGAAGTCCAACAGTATCCTGGGGTGCATTAAAAAACTGTGACCAGCAGGTCGAGGGAGGTTCTCCTCCCCCTCTACTCTGCCCAGGTGAGGCCACATCTGGAATACTGCGTCCAGTTCTGGGCTCCTCAGTTCAAGAAAGACAGGGATCTTCTGGAGAGAGACCAGCAGAGGCCACAGAGATGATGAGGGGCCTGGAGCACCTTTCTTATGAAGAAAGATGGGGAGAGACCCCATCTCTTATGAGAGACCTGGGACTCTTCAGCCTGGAGAAGAGAAATGTGGGGGCCAAAGGGATGGGGCCAGGCTCTTTTCAGTAGTACCCAGTGACAGGACAAGGGGCAATGGGCAAAAACTGGAACACCAAAAGTTCCAGACAAACCTAAGAAAAAACTTCTTTACTGTGAGGGTGTTGGAGCACTGGGACAGGCTGTCCAGAGAGGTTGTGGTGTCTCCATCTCTGGAGATGTTCAAAACCTGCCTGGACGCTTTCCTGTGCCACCTGTTGTAGGGAACCTGCTTTGGCAGGGGGGGTGGGCTAGATGATCTCCTGAGGTCACTTCCAACCCCTCTGATTCTGTGATTGTTAACAAAAACAAAAACTAATTTTGTTTCCAGCATCCCAAAACCTAAACAATTTGCCCAAGGCCACCAGAGAGTGAATGGGAAGTCAGTCTCAGCATGAAAAACTATGAGGATTTTGTTTTTTCTGATGAGAAATAGAAAACATTTCAGACAGAACTGTTCTTTAAATGCAAATAAGACAATTAGTTACAAACCTAAATTTTTTTTGAGAGCATATTTTCTTCTTTTATCAGCCAAGCCTGTGCTCCAGCAGATACGAGTGTCATACCATAGGCAAGAAGATTATTTCCTGCCTTGCTAATATTAAAGCAGCCTTTAGATGCACAGCATGAAAATATCTCCATTAGACTGTTTATCTAGAGAAGAAGTATAAGCCTATTGGCCAGAGTTTTCTGCCGACTTCCCTTCACTTTCAGGAATTTCAGGGCTTGTAAATCCAAGCCTAACAATGAAAGAGAGTCTGTTTGCTTGTTCCCTTCTCTAAACTATAAAAATCAATACTTTGTGGAGAGCAGGCCTTCCTGGTATAACTCCTCGTAGATTTCTACCTGAGAGACTGTGCTGATGCTTGGTGGCTACAGAAAGAGTCATTCTTAAAACATTCCTAAACACATGCATTCCTAAAACATACCTAAAACAAATTATGGTGACCTTTGAGCAATCAGGACAGCAAAGCACTGGATAAAGAAAGCCAGAAGACAGCCAAGATGGTTAAAATGTGCTTTTAAGCAGAAAATTAGTTATCCTGCAAGAACCAGCCACTAGCCACAGACCACAAAAAATTGAGCACTGTGAAGTGCTCACCATCTTGAATTGAAATGTTTCACATTCAGAAAGGTTCCTCCTGTTGGAACTCAAGGCAGAGGTCAGCAGACAAAACTCTTCAGAAAGTTTGGCTTAGGTCATTCCTGTAAATGATGATGCTAATTATGTTGTCTCCATATTAAAAAAAAAATTATTCACATAAAAACAGGGGGGTTTGCATTAAAATTCCTTTTCTCTCTCTTCTTGTGTAGCATGAGTTATTTGTTTTTCTAACTCAGTAAATTCTAAGGACAAGTATCTTGGCTGAACTATGACCTCTGTCCCTACATGCTTTTCTGTTCTCATAACCATTTTTCATTCATGCTTTTATCATGTTTGGAATAATTTCCATTCTTTCTCCATCAATCTTCATTTCTTTTTTCCATCCAAGTTCTTACACACCTGCCTGTTTTGTGTTTTTCCTTCCAAATTTCTTTCTTAACTGCCTGTTGCAGCCATCCATTCTCATACAGTCATTTTTTCTGGGGATTTTCCCACATTCAGACCAAAGGAAGCCAAATATAATCTTAGGATTTGCTGCACAAATGGGTTTTGAAAACTTGCAATTTATATTAGCCTCAATAAGAAATGAGCCTGTTTAACAGCTCAGGATTTCAGATCATTATTGCTTTGAAAAAGATACTTATCAGAGGAATCCTAAATGCATACCTGGAGGATTGTAATCCTACAAAATCTGAGCATTCTCAGTTCAGATATAATTTGCAATGTGAAAACATCATGATCAAAAAGGTAGCTATTAAAAAAAAAAAACAGCAATCTGAGAATGCTGTGTTAAAATTCATCACCTACATTGGTTTCCTTTTTGTGATTCTTTAAGCATGCAGTTCTCCAGGTGCTGTTTCTATTTACTGTTCTTCATTCATTGTTTATCAAGTGCTTACAGTTCAGATCCCTTTTGGTGAATTTTTTGCAACCTGTGCTGTTATCTATCTTAGCTGTGCTCTTTGCTTGCAGATTTTCAAGTATCTTGTTCTCCAAATACACAAATTTTTATTATATAAAAATTTTCTTGGACTCTCAATAGCTTGTTTGTAAGAAGAAATGTTCACTTTACTCATTAATCAAGCAAGAGCACACTGGCAGCTGATTGAAACAAGTGGAAAGCACACACTGGACCTTTCTGAATGGGAAGCCCTTCCTTCTGCAAAATACCCAGAAGAAAACTGAGGGGCAGCTTCCCTGAGGGAGCAAGTTTGCATGGAAGCATTTACTTAGGTATGAGACAATCCCACAGTTTTCAAGGGCCAAAAATTACTGCATTCTTCCATACATTTTTTCCTATATATACAGAGAGTGGACATGGTTTAATAATGAGAGCATGGGACCTGTGTCCTGGCTTTGGTATTGATCTGTTTAAGTCTCCTTGCCTCTGCATCTTACCTACTCTCATATTTACCTTGCCATGGTATCCAAGCACCTTCCACAACAGGAGAGGTGAAGTCCCTGCTGAGCATTAAAAAATCAGCAACATGTCTTCATTTTGGAGATAAATATTCTGCAGGGTCCTGAGGTTTTAAGCTTAGTTAATTTACCATCCTCTGTCATCCACCTTCCACCTAATGTGTTTATTTAAAAAGTAAAAACCATCAGGGCAGAACCCAGCTGCACTTTGTGTTTGTAGAAAGACTTTCAATATTGCTTAATGAGATCGAAAACCTCATGCTTTATGACAAGGACAGAAGTGTAGAATGTATGTGTATAAAATACATTTCAGGATGTCTAATCACCCTTCATTTTGTCTTTGTTCTATCCTAAAACTAGATTTTCACATCCTATTTCAATCAGCCCTGGACCAGCAAAGGTTTTTATATATTATTTTACACAGAGTTACTGAAGTAACTCGTTGCCTGCAATTACATAAATGAGTAATACTTTGCAGGACTAGGGCCTAAACCTTCAATAATACATGGTTTCCTCCTTTAGTGCTTTTATTCTTCCAAATTTTTCTTTAATTCTTCTGTTTTTCAGCTCTCCTCAGTATCATCAGACAATCAGTGTGGGACTGATTAGCACATGAAGAAGCATCATTAAAGTCTAGCTTTATATTCTGAATCTAATTTAATTCAAGAAGTGTCTTATAAATCTATGTTTAACTTTTCATCAGATCAATTTTTCTCATTTTAGAGTTCAAAGCTTTTAAGCCCCCAGTACTCATAACAGGAAATATTATCTCTACAGAGCAGATAATAGGCATAGACAGGGTCACTATTGTGTGCCTTGGTACTTTGGGGAAATTTGACAGCTCCACTGCATATAGATACATACTTTGCACCAAAATTCCCTCTCCAGTGTCAAGTGGGTATTAGACATTGCATTCATGTATACTGTTATTTTGTGCAGAGTATTTGTGGGCTGTTTAATAGACACAGTATTTCACTCTGAAGGTGACTGCACTTAAAGTATACTTGGAATGAGTGTGTGTCTGTATGCTGTGCTTTGCTGTTTTGCAGGAATAAAGATGTTATAGATGTTGTATAGCAATGTATTTGAAGAAAGTTTTAAATGCAATCTAGCAAATTTTATCTTAAATGGATTTACAAGATTAAAAGCCAGTTAGAGAGATAAAATCATAAGCAAATATACGATCACAGGCTAAGACAGGACGAAAGGAGGTGAGAGGGAAAATATAATAGAGATAAGACACAAACATATGAGCTAGAGTTATGGAAAGGCAGCACCCAGTAGCTGAAGCTCCAAATAACAGAGAGATTCTTGTTGCTGCGCAGCTGAGATTATTTGATAATAACAGAGTCGATGTGTTAAAGAGCAGAGAGATCCAGAGCCATTTTATTGGCAGTGTGTGCAACAAAAGGAAAGCAGACAAACGTAACCATCAAAGCCTTTGCAGGTGAAGCCATGAGTACAGTAAGAGTGTATCATCAATAACAAAAATATGTAGAGCACTAGGTAGGAATGAAAAAAATAACAGGATCTCCAGAACTTGGACTGGACAGCAAGAGATGAGAACATGAGAGTCGAGATACCCAGGAATTTAGAATGAAGATTTGAAAGGGAAAAGCAGGAATATTGGAAGCTTTTTTAAAGGAAAGGAGAGGAAAAATCTGAGAACCTGCAAAGGAACTCAATGGACTTCAGAGGAAAGAGATGCACAGCAGATGCTCAGAAAAGATGAACAGTACATAGGAAGAAGTTCTGTATATGTAGTGCTACACACGTATGTATATATCAATATGTAACATATTTCTTAGTTCATAACACTACCTTCCTAGTGCAATCAGAGGATGGTCCAGCAGGCAAGCAGACCACAATGACACAGAGAACGAGAGAGAGACTTTTCAGGTAAAAGAGAGAAGTCTGTAGAGAAAGTAATTAGAGTAGTATGACAGTAGCAGGAAAAATCATAGCTAAAGGGTCTTTTTTGAAGCAATAAACTGTTACTTATCAGAGGGGAATATCAGTAACAGAGATTTGGAGATGCTGAGACATTTGGATATGATAGAACTTAATCAAAAGGAGAGGCACAGATATGAATAAAAGGGATCTTAGAAATAAGTTTCCTAAGAAAAAGTACTGTTCACGTCTCACGCTCCATAAAGAGATAAATGAATACTGGAAGATACAGAAAAGAAAATCAGATAATGAGGAGGAAAAGGGTCAAGAAAAATGCAGCAACTAAACTCAGTAGGTGGGTGGAAGCACATGAATGTTCCTTTAAACATCAGTCAGGAAGAATATTTATATAGATAAATTACTCTGCAAAGAAATATTGTATCTCTAAAGTGTTGAAAGAAAATCCCATCTGTAATTGCACAAGTTACTCCAAACAGGAAGACAGGCTAGAAGGAAGCTGTGCAAGCCACAGAATTGTTTCTTTTTATTGTTTCTGTGTCTGAGAGAAGTCGGTCATGATACTGCTTTTCTCAGCATCTGCTCTATCAGCCCAGTCTTCTGAGTTTTAAAAGGTATTTATTGCTTTCAAACATCATAAAAATGATATATTACTTTATTTCCCCATAATATTTTTGTCTGAGTACGAGATAGCCCTATACCTAATCCTTACCAATGGTTTGTGTTCTCCAGTGGTGGGGTGAAGCAACCACCTGTGAAGCTCATTCTTTTTCCTGTATCCTATTTGGAGTCTGGCTGAAAATACATTTGATCCTGCTACCTATTTGTGACTTCTATTTCTAGAAATAGAAATTTGGGGATTTTTTTCTCTAAGATACTTTATGTTCATATCTCACATCACTGACTAAGTGACTTCTAGCTATGTTTCTGTGTTATTCTTATGCATCATTTCAGCTGGGTTTTAACGAGTTACTACAATGAGATTGCTATAATTTCCCATCACACCACAAGAAAGTTACTGAAGGTAAAATGTCCCAAACACAGGATGACATCTTTTCGATGCCAACTTGCCTTCAGTTGTGAGGTCAAGCTCATACAAATAATTTATATATTTAGGGGGATATTGCTCCTCACTTTCAGGGATAAGCTTCAAGCTGTGCTTTCTTTCAGGGGGGAAATGAGTACGAAGAGCATCTCAGGAGTGCTAGACAGGTGCATCCTACTACCAAGAGGCTGAACCAGAGAGTGGAGACAATCCAACAGAGAAACTGTGGTTACACTGACACTTCATGACAGTGACTACACAGGCACGTGCATCAAAAGGAAAATATCTCAATCTGCCCAGTCTGGTTTCTCACTATGCATGATGTGTTATATTCACTGCAATCTCAGTACAGTATTGATCTGTTACCCTTCTCATGTCTCCTCACCTTTTTCCTCCTGCTCAATGCAGGGCAAACCCCCATGTGTGATTCCTTTGTTGTACTTTCCTCTTCCCCTAAATTGCTTCCTTCACTCCCCACTGTGCTTTCACAATTTTACTGTACTGCCACCTCTCTTCCTCCAAGTGCCAAAAGGAGACTCAGCTGCCATTTTCTGCTCCCTTCACGTAACAGAAGGCTTAATTCAAACTTTGTAGAAAACCTAGTTGTTAGGTTGTGTGTTTGAAGGCTCATCATCACAAACATAAAAATGAAAGAACACATAAGTACAACGTCAAGCAGGGGAACGCCAGTAACTTGTTAAGAGAAAGGGAGTCCCCTGCCCTGGCTTCTTACAGGAGGAGTGATCAGCCCCACTGTCCAGGTTTGAAACCCATCAATATGAATCAACAGGAGCAGCTCCTCGGACTACCTTACAGAATGGGATTCATTACAGGATGCAGGAGAAGAGCATCTTGGAATTGCACAAGATTTATTATAGGAAGTTTAGGGGAAAAACCAAAGG
>NW_010327812.1:62373-66857 GCF_000700745.2 Antrostomus carolinensis
TGGGAAGGAACAAGCATAGGAGAGCAAAGAGATGTAGGGATAAAAGAGGTTGAGTGCATGTAAACAAGTTGCTGGTCAGTATGCTTATGTGGCCATGTCCTGCATGTGACCACTGCAGCCTGCCCTTATGAAACTCCTTTTTTATTTTCCTGGGTAACTACACTCTGGGTGCATGTGTTTGTATGGAAGTCCAAGTGCACCTGCAGCACCAGCTGCTGGAGAGACTGGAGTGCACAAGTGGTGTAAGTGCCAGCAACTGGAGTGGAGACCACAAGCCATAGACACCCATGTGTCCACAGAACCAGCAACTGAAAAGACTGGATGGAGAGCAAATGTATGCTGTGGTGTGTACATCAGCATGAAGCTGCTAGTAAGTATCAAGCTGAATCAGCTGGCAGGTAGGATAAGAGGCTTAGGAGCCAGGTATCAAAACAGACACAAGTCTGGGCTGCCTACAGGAAAGACCAGAGAGTCCGAGTGCTGGCTACTGGAGGAACAACTCCAAACAAAATTACTGGAGAGACCATAAGGTCTAGGGTCAGTTGAGACCCACTCATATATCCAAGGGCCAGCCACTCAATAGATGGAGCCTCCAAGGCCATCCATAGCACGTGTGTGTACACACGCTTGTGTGTGAAAGGGGCTCTGAGTATAAGCAACTGGAGTGGGACTGGGGCTGGCACACCCAGGTGCCAGCAGCTGGGGAGATCTAGAAGCCAGGTGCTAGCAACTGGGCAGACTGAGTGTCTAAAAGCAGCTACTGGAAGGATCCATACTGTATACATGTGTATACACATACATAACATTTTCCACTAACAGACTTCCATCTTGATCAGTCAGAGGAGAAAGATGAGGTCACTGGTGCTGTTTACATTCATGCTGTGTTTTCTGTATGTGTTGACCTGCACAGCCAGTCACATGCACACGTATATACATACGTGTATGAACGCACGCCCAGCCTTGCTACTGTCCAGAACGGGGAAGTTGGAGCTGCAGCAGCCTTGCCTCAGCAATCTTTCCACTAACTTCCATGCAGGGACATCTGTAGAGGGAAAGCTGTACTCTACACAGCCAGCTAGAAGAATCAGTGTGCAGCAAGTCCAGTGCACCAGACTCACAGCAAATGCTAA
Source organism: Antrostomus carolinensis (assembly GCF_000700745.2). Taxonomy (NCBI): domain Eukaryota; kingdom Metazoa; phylum Chordata; class Aves; order Caprimulgiformes; family Caprimulgidae; genus Antrostomus; species Antrostomus carolinensis. The sequence goes on from NW_010327812.1 coordinate 63,504, forward strand.
CCGGTTGTACGCAGGCAGTGCCACGCATCTGTATTGCACACACACACTGAATTTGCGCATGAGCAGTAGCCACTGCTCCTCATGCCTGCAAAATACCCTTTGTATTTTTAATTTGTAGGCAGACCCTGTCTACCTTTACCCAGATCCACATTATATGACACACCTGAGGTTTCTGGGACCATACTAATCCAGGACATTTTCCCAGAGCAATGCTGATCCACATACAAAGCCTATAGACTAAATATTATTGTGATATCAAGCATAGATGAAGTTTTAGGTTCTCCCTGATGTTGTTTGTTTCTTGTAGTTACTGAAGAACACATGAGGATAAAAATCAAATGCATCATGTCTGGTATGTGCTTTCTGGTCATCTTTGTCAGCAGGCTTAATAAAGTAATTTGAAAACTCATCATGCAAACTGAGATGGTTTCATAGTTTCTAGTGGAAATCATTTACCCACATCTCCATTTCATTTTCTTTCTTACAGCTTCAGCAAAATTCCTTCACTCCAAATCTCTCTATGTATTTAAAATTTAGAAACCTTACTGGCCATTATCCTTCACACTTCCATATGCCCACATTGTGATCTGAACCATAAAATAAAAGAAAAACTTTTTTCAAAAGAAAGGTCATTGTAGAAGTTGTGGTGTGATATCGTTTGAAGTTGCCTACTGAACTCACACGTTCCCAGTGCTTCAGGCACAGGGGTTATGTAGGATTTTTTTTTTAAAAAGAAACTCCACTATTCAGAAGCTTTTTCCAGCTTTGATGACAACTCCTCTGAAATTGCTTATTTTTCAGATCAGTGGAGAGTGATACACAAGGTCTTGGATCATTACAGAACATGAAGATCCTTACACATCTGAGCATATTGCAAGTGACAGCAGAACATAGAGTGAGCCCCCAATAACACTGTCGGCAGCCAGAGTTAAGAAAATAACATTCACTGGAATTTTCCTTACTTAAAGATGTTTTCTGACATTTTTATTGACCCAACACTGTTGTATATTTAAAGCAGTCAGAGACACATTACATCAGCCCTAGTCCTTGATGTGGAAACACAGGGAAAACATCAACCCAGGAACCGCACTGATGATCAGGTCAACAACTCAGTCTGCAGATGCCACCTATCTTAACAGCAGCACTTTTCCAATCCCTCCATCCAGGAGGAGGCATCTGTAGGCTCAGAGATCTGCAGTCAAGGAAAAGATGGGAAACAGAAAAAAGTTTACATTGCAGCCCTCCCATAGAAATAGGAACTGCTAAAGCTCGAGGCTCTGAGGACGGCTACAAGCACAGCCGCACCATAGAGAGGAAAATGGCCATTCTGGAGCCAGCTCAGAGGGAGCACTCCCACAGGCACGCCCTTGGGATGCTGCACAGGTCAGCTGAGAGGCAGCCAGTTTACCTGCTAAGGGTACAGAACAGCAAGCACAACGAACCTCATGCTGTTTGTTTCTTTAAAACCCTGAGCTCTGACATTCATGGGCTCTCATGTGAACGATTTTGTCTTCTTTTTCAAAGAGAGTTTCTGAAACTTACCACCTAAAAGTTTGAAATTTTAGCCACCAAAGAGATAAGAAATCTTTCTTCTTTCTCTTAAAGGCAGTGTTTTATAAATATATGCCCTTCATTTTCATGACATTTGAAAGCACATGATTTCTGACTGCAAAATTCATGTGCCACTGAAGTTGCCATGCTAAGCAGTTTTGTACAGTTCCTGCCTAAAATGCTTTTCTTGTGGGAGAAGGTGAATTGCCTCACTGGAAGTCAGTGACCCTGGGAGACCAATTAGTAGAGATGATGCTCAACTTTCATTAATACTGACCCACTTCACACCCAAGCAAGTGAAGGCAAGCTGCTGTAGTTACATCAACCACTACAGAGTGCAAGTCCATGTATAATACCTTCCCAAATCTTTAGCAGAAGTTTGTTGTTTCACTCTTGAAATGTCAAGCTGAAAAGCTCACCATAGGCTACATCTAAAATAAGACCATCCATAGCACAGCAGCATTGTTTCTCCCCTACTGTGCCCTTAGAGCACAGGCTTCAAAAGGGCAGATAGGTGGCACATCTGTGGTTCCCCTATTTGTGCAAGCTTTTTGAAAGCTCTAGCCTTCAGTGGGCAGCTGTGAGCCAGGAAGAGAAGGGGACCACCTACATGAATGATATGAAAAGGCAGTAGCTTAATAGAAAAGACTGGAGAATAAAAAACCTGAAGAGTTCCACATAACTAAGGTACAAATCCTGAGAGTCAATGGAGCCATTCCTGGAAGAAGTGTGAACAGAGTTCAGTGCTATAAAAGACTTCCATTGACTATTATCATCATCTGGACCGACCTCAAGGTGTCATCTTAAATTCTGGTTTCTTTTCACAACACCCTCCCATTTTGCATTTTTCCTAATGACTTCTAGCAGCTTGAAGAAAGGGCCATTTACACCCTATTATTGTTTCTATTTATTCAAATAAGTAAGAAGTTTTTACTAAAGTCTAGACCACCCTGCAGCCTCTGGGTTTTCTTTTCCGAGAAGGTGGGAAAAGGTGGTTGTTGACCCACTGAATCCACCTTCACAAAGGGGAGGGAAGATTTGGTTTTGTTTTCTTTATAGTTGTAATCTTTCCTTCCTCAAATTGCTTTTCTGGGAAGATGATCAACAGAGAAGAGAGAACTGTAGCACGTTGTGATTGATTAAGCATTTCTCCCAAGTTGCTCTCCTCATCTATTTTATGCGACATTTGTGAAAGCTAACATGATGTTAAATTCATCAGTTTCTAGAGAAAGAAAATGTCTGGCAATGAGAGATCAATTTGTTTCATCACAAGTAATTCTATTTCTTCTCAGTCTACCTTGGGAAACATAATGAATACTTTAAAGCACTTTCCAAAATATTCCTGATATATTTTCTATGTTATATCACATAAGAAATATTTAATTCTGCTTAGTTATCAGCTGGTACTGTTTCTGAGCTTTTATAAGTGTTTTTTCCAAAACCTTCCTTTAACTGACTCCACAGACACCTGTATAGCACACACACATTCCCATTTACTGCACAAAGCCACAGAAAAGCTGAACAAAACAACAATTTTTATGTACTTGTTTTAGGGCTGTGCTGCATCCTTAACAAAAGATAGTCCAGTCCTGAGCTGCTCCAGAGGCACCACAGGAGGGAATTGCACTGCAGGCTGGTGGTTATTTACTGTAAGCATAGATGTAAGCTAGCAGTAAATAACTACTCTGATGCTCAAATCCAGTAGGCATCAATTGTGCTGGCTCTTACACTGGCAGAAAATAGAAAGTTAAAGAATTATCTTGTACCTGTCTTTTCCCAGACCATGCCTTGCACCCCTGCAGG
>NW_010327812.1:66880-90947 GCF_000700745.2 Antrostomus carolinensis
CTTTCCTAGTGTCCTGGGAAAGTATGGAAGGAGGGATGTACCAGTAAGCCCCTGCCTTGGCATGCAGCCTTCCTTCACGCCCAGCTCCTGGAAGGTACTGGGGCTTCAGTGAGTCAGACACAGGCAGCATCTGCACTGAAGCCAGGCACAAAAACTGCCTAAAAGCCCCATCTCCCCCTAAGGTGCACAATCTCAGGACCGTTGTAGAGAGAGACAGGTTAATGATAGCAGTGACATATCCTCTCGGCTCTTGCAGTGATCTGTGAGCCAGGCAGAGCAATAAATCTTTAATGTGAACAGCAAGTTTGCATTTGGGTGCCTTTCGATGCAGAGACAGATGTTGGTTTTTTGTCTGTAAAATATTCCCCCTCGTTGCCATAAAACCAGTCTGTACATTCCCCAACAGGTCAACAGTCTAGTTAGTGAATCCAGCCTCATGTCCCACTGCAGGCCACATTAAAATAGTGTAGGAAGAGCCACTGAGCCTAGTGCAGAGCCCCTTTAACTCAACAGGAAAGGTCCTTATTCATTTCAGTCTCTTCATTCCTAGTGCTAAGACTTAGAAGCTGTTCATTAACACAGGAATATGGCAACATTTAGTTCCCATTAAGCAGTTCAACAAAACGGGCTCCATCATGTCAAAGCACGCTATTTCAGCTCAGTGTATGAAAGGAATATTCACTCATAAGGACGTGAATTGGCAAACACCAGTCAGGGCCATATTCGGCAGCAGGATGTACCAGTAAAAAGCAAGCTGGCTAATATCAAGGGTCTGAGAGGCAGACACGTTTTGCTTGCTTTCCACTGCGAAGTGCTGTCTGATTAACATTTCAGTCCACCCTGAAAGAACGAACAGAGGGCTGTACACATCTCCCCCATTAGCCAAAGCTTCCCATGTAGGCAGGAAAACCATCTGCAGATTCCAGATAGAGCAGTCCAGACAGGAAGGTACACTAGCTGGCAGATCAAAAAAATCAATTCTTCAGTTAAAACCGTGGAAAACACACAGCCACAAGAGAAGTCTGAGGAAGAGATGAAGCTGAAAGACAAGACTCAAAAATGGGTGCCTATTTCCCGCCTTTAAAATCCCCCTTGCAAGTAACTTCATACATACATCTGATTTTCCTGCCAAAGCTTATTATCTTCCCTCTTCCTGCTATAATTATTTTATTTTTATTATTTTACCCATTATTTGGGGTCTCCTCACTTGTGCCCTCTATTTCTGTGCTGGTGACGTGGAATGTTTTCCTAGGTTTTTCTTGTTTCCATTGGCAAGTATATTTTTTTCCACTAGGTAGTTTCCTCTCAGTTTCCCTGCAGTCAGTCACACCTGCAGCTCCACTCAAGACCAGGAATACAGACGCGGACTTGTTACCAAGGGCTGCCAGCATCCATTTTTGAATGAATGATACACAGGCAAGCCCCTGGTGACTGCATGTCACAGATCCAGATACAGCTTTCCAGGATGAAGAAGTGACTATCTGGCTGATAACAGAAGATAACAGGAATAAACACAGCTCTGACGAGCCTTTCAGGGCAGCTGAGCTTCAGTGGCCTCTTGTAGAAAGCATAGACTACAACCACAATCAAGCAGACTAACTAGCAGTTCTGCTGGGTGTCAGAGCACTAGTATTCAAGGGACAACGAGAGCAGGTGAGACAAATATATTTAAAAATCACTCCCTGTCTCTCACACTGCAGTCCTAGCCCAGCGTCCTAATCTTAGAGCACCTCAGCAGAAAGAGCTGTGGGGCTGGCAGATCCACACCATCCACAAAGACAGGGCAGTTGCCCATCACTGTTGAGCATCTGAACAGCCCCACTCACCCATGCTGCAGTTGCTGCTGGACAAGCATGGGCCAGCACAAAGTAGAGTGAACGTGGTAATACATATAGGCTTAGGGCTTTAGCCACGTTAATGCAGTAGCCCACACCTACTCAGCAGCAGCCTGACCTCAGCAAGTCATCAAGTGCAGTTATCGGATGTCACACAAGATGGTCAGAGTGATGCTAAAACACAGGACCTTGTCTTGATGTCCTCCTTCAGGATATCATTTTTTCCAGGATTTTAGAAACTGGACACAAAACTCTGCCACTCTCAGTGGGTGACACCACAGCACAGATTCAGCTCCAAGCCGAACACCCCACATATACCTTTGTGGCTTGCTCACTTCTACTAGTAAGTGGTTAAAAAGGAACATGCTGCTATTTTATTTCCAATAGGTACAAGCTCTGTGTTTGTTTTTCTTTGTACAAGGGGGAAAAAAAAATAGATGAACATACACTTTACTCTCTTCCTGGAACCATGCCCAGAAATCAGAAATGGAAATACACACCAGTTCCAATGATTTACAGGAAAAATATAAACCCACATTTTCCCTCTTGCACAGCTTCCTGTGTCTCCACCACATTCAGCTATCAAAACTTTCAGGTGCAGGCTCTGCTAAATTGGTTCTCCAGGACTGCCCTACAGTTAACAGAAAGCAGAGTACAACACAGCAAGGAGCACACTACTGGACTGATTCCAAATCTGGGGAGGTCAAGGGAAAGATTCTCCCTGACTTCAGGCTCTGGAAGATATGTATAAAAATAAAAGAAAAAAAAAATCTAGTCTGAGTAACACTGAAAGAAAAAGAAAACTCATCAAAACGTTATGCAACAAAATGAATATTGTTATTCTAGTTGGAGACTGGAAAGCAAGTTGCAGGGCAACCCCCAGGTCACCATATACTCAGTATAGTGCAACAGTCTCAAAAACTCACCAGCAAAATCCACATAACCTGCTTTTTCAGTGGTTGCACTTCATGTCATCCCGAACATCTGTGAGAAGCACTTGCAACATGCTGGAAAACTAACTGCTAGCAATTGGTATCCATCCTGCACTGGGGTGAAAGGACGGCAAAGGGACTGGGCACTACAGAACCTGGTCGTCTTCTGCACTTTGTACAGTGGCCACCAGAGCTGCTGCAGTCATGGTCCTGCTCAAAGATGAGGTCCTGGTCCACTCCATCACAGAAGAGTGGCTGGACTAGATCACACTAAAAGGGGGTGTTGGGCCCCCCCTGCCATAACCTTTATCCAGCGGGAGCCATAATTAGAGAAGATCAAGTACCAAATAAGCACAGTATCCTTAACATTGTCCCAGTCTCCAGTTGTTTTAGCTCAGGCACAGGAGCTGCTGTGGTTTCTGTATAGTTAGTAACTCCTAACCCCGACTTTCTCTTTCCTGAACTTACCCAGTTTCCCTCAAACTAATATAAATGTGTTCACAGCATTCTTTAACAAAAAGTTCCACGTGTCCACTACTCTTTGCAGGAGGAATCAATTTTTTTTTTGTCTTTAAGCCTTTCTCTTAGCTTCGTTTGATGTCCAGCAGTTCTTGAATTAGAACATACAGTTAATATTCAACAAAGTGAATATTCGAGCCTCTACTCACCACTTCTGATAGACTTATATTAGAGACTCCTCAGCTGTCTCTTTCCAAACTGGAGTCCCAGTTCACTTTGTCATTGCCTCCTACAAAAGATTTTTGTGCCTTTGATCATCCTTGTTGTCCTTCTCCAAACCCTTCCAGCTCTACTGCATTATTTTTTAAATACAGAGATCAGAGCTGCACACATTATTCAAGGCACAGGCAAACAACACCTTTACATGTCATGTCATGTTTTGCTCTATATTCCTTTCTTTACAAGCCCCAACATTTGATTTGGTTTTTGACCACTAGTGAGTAAATTGGCCTTTTCACAGAATTATCCACTAAAGCCCCAACTTCTCACTCAAGAGACCCCTTTTCCTGGTACGAACTCAGCTCACCACTCATCTTTTAGGAGAACTGGACTGTTTGTTGCTCACATAGATCACTTTATCATTACCTATTTTGAGTTTCATCTGACATTTTATTAACCAGTCATTCAGTCTTCTGAGGTCCTTCTGCAGTTCTCCAGGCAGCCTTCCCCCTTGCTGTCCCTACTATGATAACTTAGTATCACCACCAGCTTTTCTCCAAGTCATTTGTGAGCAGAGCTAAGAGTACACAGGTTCCAACACACATTCCTGTGTGATCTCCTGCCACTGCAAGAACTGACCATTGACATTGTTTTCCAACTTCTAGCCAAATTATCTATCCATATAAGAACTGCCCTCTGTTGTCACAGCTGCTTAGCTTCCCTAAAATCCTCTAACAAGGAAGCTGATTTTTACAAAGGCTTCTGACAAAGTAGATTATACCACAAAGATGATCTTTATCTACAAACTTGTTGACTCCTACAGAGAACAGTAACACCTTTGCAAGGCAAACATGCATTCTAACTCATCACAAGTACACGCAACTTATCCAAACATCCTCTAATTCTACTTTTTATTATAGTTTCTACACTGTACCAAGTATTTATATCAGACTTACAGGCCTAGAATTCCCCCAACCAGCCTGGAAACCTCTTGAATTTGGGCATCACATTTATCACTTCCTGCTTCTCAGGTACAAAGGCAGCTTTAAGCCAGAGGTCACACAGTGCTGTAAACTTGAGTTCCTCTGGACTTTTTGGATGAGCACAACCTAGTCGTGGTGATTTGTTGCTGTTGAATTGACAATTTGTACTATAACCTTCTACAGTCACTTCAGTTTCAGAAAGACTTTCTCAAGGGTACCCCATAAGAAGGGTTCTGGCAGAGGAAATCTCCCTGTGTTATTCCACGGAGAACAACAATGCAAGGAATTAATGAAATTTCCTTGCATTGGCCTTAAGTATTCCTTTAACACCTCAATCATCTACCACTCCTACACATATTCTGGCAGGTTTCACATTCCTAATGCATTTGAAGAAACGTGTGTCAATTATCCTAAAAAGTTTGGATCCCTCTTGGTACTTGATACGACAAAACCAAAAGTTTGAGTACCTTACTTATATGAGCTTTATATACAACCTGCCAGAGTAGGAATTTCTTTTTTCTTTCTTCAAACATAACTTCAGTTTCTTGACAGATTCTTCTTGCTTCTGATAATCTCTGGGGCAAAAGCAATCATCATGACTTCCTGCAGTCTCTTTGTGTTGGGTTTGTGTGGCTGTGTGGTGTTTGGTAGCAGAGGAAGGGGCTATAGCAATGGCTCCTGTGAGAAGCTTCGAGAAGCTCCCCTGGCTCCGAGGCAGACCCGCTTGCAGCCCAGGCTGAGACAATCAGCAACAATGAAAAATGCCTCTGTGAATCAATATTTAAGAAGGGGAAATACGGGTTTGGCAAGAGATCAGGAACAACAAAGACAAGAACAACCTGAAGAGGAGAGAGAAGGGGGTCTGTGAAAGGGACAACTACAGACACCCAGGTCAGTGAGGAAGGAGCAGGAGGTGTGCCAGAGCAGAGATCCCCCTGCAGCCCATGGTGAGATGGCAAGTTGTCCCCCTGCAGCCCATGGGGGTTAACTGTGGAGCAGATAGCCACCTGTAGCCCAAGGAGAACCCCATGCCAGAGCAGGAGGCTGTGCCCAAAGGTGGCCGTGACTATGTAGAAAGCTCACAAAAGAGCAGAAGACCCCAGAGATACTCATGCCAGAGCAGAGGGAGGAGGTGTGCCAGAGAGGAGACCCACCTCCAGCCCATGGAGGTCCCCATGCCAGAGCCAGGGGCTGTGCCCAAAGAAGTTCATGACTCCACGGGAAGCCCATGTTGGAACACTTTGTGTGGCGGAGACAGTGTGGAACAGACTGACTGGAACCCTTATTCCCCATCCCTGCTATGCCTCTGAGGGGGAGGAGGTAGCAAAATTGGGAGTGAAGTTGAGCCTGGGAAGAAAGGAGAGGTGGGGGGAAGGTGTTTTAAGACATGTTTTTTTGTCTCATTATCCTACTCTGATTGATTGGTAACAAATTAAATTGATTTTTTTTCCCCAAGTCAAGTCTGTTTTGCCCGTGACCATAATTGGTGAGTGAGCCCTCCCTCTCCTCATTTTGACCCATGAGCCCTTTGTTATGTTTTTTCTCCCCCAACCCACCAGGGCAGGGGGAGTGGGTGAGTGACTGCATGGTCTTATAGCTGTCAGCTGTGGCTAAACCACCACACTCTTCTAAAAGGTGGAGCATCCTTAAGTAGTCTCCATCACAGCTTGGTGGTAACATGTTCCATCATTTTTACACAATTACCCTTTTCCACACTGAGGATAGCTGTGATGGATTTTTTGGTCTCCCTGGCTCTAACAAGGATACTGAACCAAGTACATTATAGTCCTCATTACAGAGTTTGTGGGATTCAGGACCTACACACCATTTGGCACAAAACTAAGCATACACACAGCCCTTGCATGCTTGCTAATCAATTGCTCCATGAACCAAGCATCAATGAGCACTTCAACGCTTGATTTCTACATTATATCTTGTTACCTTCACCCATTTGACAAGAGGGAAACCAAAGTCTCCCATTACTGCTGTTTTTCTTGTCCCTCACAGGCTTTCCACTTTCCAAAGGCACTATGCTGGCTGCCACGTCCTTCACGAGAGTTTTCACCCCACATGAAATTCCTTTTCCTTGGAAGCATTAGCAGCGACAGCACATTTCTTCTGAGAAGCTGACTAGTTCCCCAGACAACTTATTGTGTTACTGATGCATGTCATGATCGACAATGTAATGATGGACATCTATTCACACCGCAAATAGAAACAAAGGTAACGGCCCTCTATGGCAACAATGGAGAGGCTGTTAACTGAAATGAAGGCTTTGGAGTGGAAGACATGACTATAATACCAGCCAAGGTGAATGAAATGAGTAAAGAGGACAGGGAAAAAGAAGAAAGTGGGTGAAACTAATCTCAGACTATATTTGTCCTGTTACCCTAGTGCTTCATACAGTGCTCACAATTCCAGTCAGTGGAAGGACCATAATAACATTAGGCAGAAAAATCCAGGAATTCATATCAATAGTTTCTAATGAAGGTCAGAGAGAAACCACTCCCTACACTCTATTTTGTTGTGCAGAATAACAACAACAAAAACCACAGAGGCTTGTTGATAGGAAAAAACCTCACACCCCCACACACCAACAAGCTCTGATGCAATGGGACACCAGCAAGCTTGAGTTTTAGCTCAGCAGAGTTGCTCCCCCTCTCTGTTAAGACATTCTCGGTATTTTTTGCTGGACCATGACTTTAGTGTGGACTCCATTAGGACTATTACCATTCCATGAAAAATACACCTGCCAGAAATATGTAAAGAAGATACTGTAAGACTGTTTCATGCACTGTATAATTTGCATATCATTTCTGGTTTGTGTGGAGCCATGCTGTTTGAACCTGCTGCCTGTTCTGCCACTGCAGTGGTAGTGCAGCTTCACTATTCAACTGGAACAAAACCCAGCTTCAAGTCAGTGGGAATAGGATTGTCCCTCATGTTTGTACTTTTTAGCAACATCACTGAAAAAAAAAAATAAAAAAAAAAAATAAAAAACCAAGCAAGCTATTATATTCAATTATACAATGAAACAAAGTTAACTTCCTTTTTCTTACTGCACTGGAAGGTGCTGCACACCGGTACTTTTTGCACCTTGAAAGAAGCGTTACTTTCAAACAGGCAATCTGCATTTAGGAAGGAACATGAGAATTAATATATCAGATGAGATTCGTGGTTCGAGTACCAAATTCTGCAGGGGAATTTTGTGGAAGCCTGGTAGTAGGCAAATACGGGATAATGAACACCTTATGCTTCTGATGTCTTAAAAGAAAACTATGTCACCAGTTCTTTACAATGTGTTTAAAAATTCTCTTGTATTAAAGAGGTATAGTTTTCATCAACAGAAACCAATTCAGTAAGGTTGTAACATAACAGGACCATGCACACCTTCCCTTACTCTGTAAAGATTTTTAAATATTGTTGACATATTTCTTGGTGTGGCACTCACTAAACAATAGTTCTTCCTCAATAGTCTCTTGCATGAGAGCTGCAGAAAAAGTTAATTTACTTTCATTTAAGTTCCTAGTGATGACAAGTTTCAGAGTACTTGCTTTGTTTTACCACTTTTTGAGCCCACTGAACAGGTCACCCTCCATGAAGTGTAACAACCCTAACAGACATGCTACATTAACTTCAGATTGCTTTACACTCAGGGAAGAAATTAAGGAAAGGAAAACTATCTCTGCAGATAATCTTTAAATTATGTTATTTAGATGCCCTATGATTCTGACAATGCCAGACTTCCTCTAGAAGAGGAGTTAACTTGTAGACAAAAAACATCTGACTGTCAAGTGACCAAGACTAAGGCATGCTGAGTTTCCCTATCTTCACCAGAATCCATGTCAGTTTTTCCAGCTCAGTCTAAAGCAGCCTTCATTTTATTCCATCAACATTCTTCCTGGACTGGCCATGAATAAAAGACTGTGATATTACCATATAAAATGCCTGTCCCCAAGTCATAGCACATGCACTCTTTCAGAACACGTTTCTTTTATTACCTGAAAGAATTGTTAGCACCCAACAGCTCTTGAGTTATGCCAGCTTGGCTGACAAGGTTTAAGTCACTTCACTGTAGAAAAGGTAGTATAAACAAAAACATTTTCTCCAACAATTACAATATCAAATTCAAGGCCACTCTGCAACATTTTAATTTATCTCTTTCAGACTGCACTTTCCAACTTTACTTACAAATAAAATTAGATTAGACTTAAGAGATCAAAGAGAACCTTGCTGCTGGACAGATGTAGGCTAATTGGCAATGCCTTGACACCCACAGGGGTCTGCTGTCAGTGTGGTACGTAAAGAGCTATTACGGTTAATAGGTTACTTCTAATTTCACCTTCTTTCCCCAAACACCACATTAAAATATGCCCCGTGGAGACGGAATGTGCTGCTTGGTCATTCACAAAAGACTCAAAAACTTAAAGAGTGCTCATAGTAGGCACTAAAGCACACAACTGTGACATGATCTGTTAAAACTGAAAGACAGCAAATACAGGGAAGAGAGCACATTACAAAGCAGCTGACTTAGCTTCTTCCCCTAAACTTTTGCCTTCAATGTTGCCACAGATTTTTGGATGGAATCTGCCTCCATACAGATGATCACTTTCCCTTCATCTCTTTGCTCCTGTAGAATATTAATTTCCAGAAACACTGCATTAAGAAAGTCACATATTCATAAGAAGATTTGAAATGCCAACATCCCCACCTACATCTCTTCTTATGGAAGTCAATCACAAAGCAGAGCATGAATTAACCACTAACCACACAGGAAGTGAAAACCACTGTCCTTCCCATCACACCAGTCATCTTTAAGTTGCTTGAATCATAAAGTCCAGATCAGTGACAGAAACAGGATTTCACAGGATGAACTACTAGGTTCATCTTGAGGAGGACTCTTTTCTTCCTTGGAGACAGAGGCAAAGTATCACAAGAGCAGAATCAAGAGTCCAGATTTATCCCTAATGTAACGAGGCCACGTCTCATAAAATTTTCAGCCTGATCAAAGAACCAGCCTCTTTGCAGGCTGCAGGGCAGACTTATTTCTGGTGTTACTTTTTCTTATGCAACTTTACTTTGAAAGAACGTAGACCACATTTCTGACAGTTGTATCCATCCTACAATAACTTTCCGAAAGCAGAGAGTAGCGTGCTGTCAAACACCAGGTTTTCATCAACATAGAGCAGCTAGGAACAAGATTTAGCCCTAAAAATGAAAATTTTCAGGTTATTGGTGATATACTAAAGCACTATACACACATTTCAGGTGCTGTAGATATTTTCTATGGCAACAAAGTAAGACAAACAGTGGTACAATAGCTATCAAAAATGAAAATATCTAGAAACACACAAAAGAAATTCCTTTCACTAAGTATGTCTTTTCACCTTTATATGATGCATATAAACTACTTGAATTAGGTAGTAGGGCTGAGAGGGAGGTAATGAGATTAAAATAGATTAGCTTCTTCAGTTTGAACAAAAATACTAAGGGTAGGGTAGAAAGACTTGGAGCTTGCCTCTAATTCTCTGCTGAAGTTAAAATACCACAGAACACAACTCTCCCTGAAAATATTTTGGCATTCAGACTGTGCTATAAGTCCTGATGTTTGAACACACGGCAACTGGATTTTTCAGTCGACTTACTTAGGCAATGAGAAGAGCACATCTATTTCACACACCTACTTATATATTTATTTTCAGCAGCAAAAATGTCGTATTTCCCTACAACCATAATTTTGCACTTCAAGCTAAAACCTGCTGTAAACAGCTCGAACCCAGAGGCAAAAACTGATACTAAATTTGAAATCTGGTAGCTAAGCTCTTGCCATGGGCCCATCCATCTTCCATGATCAAGAGACACTTCCTACCAGTTTCTCTGTGGGTGGCTATGAGACAGTATAGGATAGCAACAAGACACACTATTCTTTTTCCTCAGGCTTATTTCTGCCATGGTTTCAAAAGCAGAAAGCAATCATCCTGTAGGACTGTTCATTAGAAGACAGCTGACGTTTATGTCACATTGCAAATGCTACAGGGCTTTCCCCTCTCCCTGCAATAAAAATAACGTATCCCATGAAATTCTATAAAATGAATATAGAGCTTTTTTTCTCCCCATGGCAATTTTAGATTAGTAAATTGCCTTTCATTTAAAAAAAAAAAAAAATAGTGTGAGCTATGAACATGTTCCTTTGCAGTTTAACCCCTACAGGCTCCCTGTAGCACATGGGAAGGCCAGGTTCAAAACTCAGGGCCGAGGATCCTATTAAGTGTCTGAGAGACTAAAAGTGACGACAAGCCATTCAGTGAAGCCTCTGTGAACTTTGGTGCTGTTTGCTCCATAAGAAATATCACTTGTTACAGTGATACCACACCAGGGAAATCCCAGGACTCTGAGAAAACCCAATTACTACCCTCAACAGTGACAAACCCCAAGGCCCTTCCCCAGCATCTCTCTGGGAGCAGGGTCTAATTCCAAAAGACAAGCTCCATGCTTGGACACAGCACAGGCAAGAGTTTCATCAGCATCAGGCTCAATTTGGAGGAAGAGGTCCTAAAGATACACTCTTCCCCAGCAACCCTATAACACGTGCCTTAGCTGACATTTAAAATACACCAGTTAAACCCCTACCCAGACCAGACACACGTCCAAACCCCTCCCCCAGAGCGGCTGCTTTCTCCCTTGCAGTGCCCACTGCGGGAGGTGGGAATGCAAAGTTGGAACTGCTGCTGTGCAGCCAGGTAACCAGAACTGTTCCCCACCCCAGTGGGGTCTGGGCTTCACTTGCAGCCTTCACACAGCTCTGTGCCCCTCACCTTTGATCCCTCACCACTGCACCAGGCTCGTGCTGCGAGACACCCGCCCAGTTTTTGCTCAAGTGATACTACACAGGTGTGAAAAATCAGGTAGCTTTAGTCAATAGCTTTATTACGAGGCTAGGAGATTTACCTGGCCAAACCATTTTACACAGTATCCCTAGAAGCCGAAATAACCACTTGTACATGTTAACTTTGTAGCTTGGGGTCAGCATTTAAGGAACTTGAAGCTTAAAAAAAATTAGCAGACCTCTGTCACTTTATAACTTCAGAACCAGCTGAACAGATCAGAATCATTTTATGTTAAAAAAAAAAAAAAAAAATCATGCATTTAGCCCGACAACCTGGATATTAAGTTTCATTGCTGTGGGATTTCAAATGACTGAATGTAAATCTCACAAATCAGACAACGTAGAAGCTGATGGGCCCCATCACAGCCAAGCATTTAGCAGCTCCAATTCCTCACTCAAGTATCAAAAGGGCACTGGGAGATGGCAGCTTATTCAACAATTAATTTTCTTACTCAATATACAAGGTTATTCTTAACAGGTGAAAAATGAAGCAGAACGAACATAATCAGCACAGCACCTTGCCTTTTAAAATATGTAAAATTATAATAATACTGGAAGACCAGTGTGGCAAATCCTCATACAAAGTCATTAATTGAACTTCGGTACTAGGCAGCTGCCTTGCCTAATGATCCATTTAATAAAAACTATAGTTCTTGTCAAGAATCTTCTATTTAATTTATTTGTTTAAATCATAAATCAGACAAAGAGTGACTGAGGTGATGGTAGCTCTGTAGATAACATTTTGGCCTCTTGCTCCAGCTTCTCTCCCTTCTCCTGCCTTAGAATACACAAGTTCACAAGAGTAGTTTTTATTTTAGTTAAATATCAACTGCAATTAGTCAAGACAATGTTCTGGGAGGTTGACACAAGACAATTGAAAAACTTACCTCTTTTTTATTTATTTCCTGTTTGTGGTTCCTGGGTAAGAGCCACGCATATCAAACAGATGGGCTGCTGACCTCCTGGGTGGATTTTACCAATGTGAAAGACCCAGGGTTTTAAATTATTCCCCAGTCCCAAGCCTTCCTTACAGCTGAGCTGGTGTAAACACATTTAGTGAGTAGGAATCTCTTATTTAGAAAAGACTGCATGCAAACAAAACATAATACACAGATATGCACAGTATCACACAGGATCATCCTATGTGTTTGGGAACAACGTTCCAGAAGAGTAACACTAAAGCTAAATTTGGCCCAGAGTCCCCACATACAGTGCTGAATCTTTCTTCCACTAGTAGTTCAGTCAAACCTCCCAAGGCTTTATTTTATTACTGGTATTCATGTTTTAAATTAGTCCAGAATAAGTCATGTGGGTGGGGAGAAGTGACCAGTACAAGCAAAATTATGATCATGTCTTCACAGCTACTTGTAGAGGGAATGGGCTGTTGTTGCTCATGCAGGTATTTCACTGAGCTGAAGAAACCCTCTATGAGCCTCTGACTTAACAACCTTTCTCACCTTGCAGTTTCAAAAGAATTCATTTGGCACATCATAAAATGTTAATTTTCCAGGTGTTTCCTTAGAGAGAAGACATGACTCTTCTCTTAATAAAAAAAAAAAGCAAAACCCTATCAGGCTCCAAACTGTAACCTTTCTTTTTTATTTTTAAAGTAAGCCAGGGGAAGGGGGGCGTCACTTACGATTAGGCAGCAAAGCCAAAGTCACAGATGGGTGACCTCCACCATACTACAACCCTAACACTCACACCAAGCAATAAATTATAGGAGCCTTATGAACTCAGGAAACAGTAGTGAAACTGAAGCATAACACCATTTTTCTAATAGCCTCAAGGGTTACAGCAGATTCCTCACAAATTTGGCATTACATTCTCAGTTGTGATTCCTTGTTCTCCCACAATGGCACAACAGGCTCAAGAAGAGCATGGATGCATATGGTGAGCCCTCCCTGTACAGCCCTGCTTGGAAGCAAAGGCCAGTTTATGCCTCTGCTTCCTCCTGAGCACATGGCAGCTGCAGGTGGGCATGGCTGAGCTGGCTCTAGGGCAGCCTGAGCCTCAGCCCTCTGTCCCATCTCCCTGCCCCAGCTGGAAAAGAGCACATGCTTCAAAAGGTCCTTCAAAATAAACACAGGCTTCAAACAAACCTCTCTTCAGTTACCACAATCTCCCATCCCACTAGCATGCTTTACATCAAACACCTCCCAAGGGAGAAATGTCTTCAGAAGTAGCCTGGGTTCACTCAAAAACTGGAGATGGGACTTTCAGCAGTAGGTCCTTGGATATGTAAGTCAGTACACGTGCTGTTTGCCTCAGAATCAATAAGATATGTCTAATTTCTACTGTTATTTCTTCTTTATAAAGAAATAATCCCCCCTCAAAAGGCTGGTCTTTAGATTTCAAGGTTGATGTGCCAGGAAAAAGCACATACAAAAATTAAGTTGGAGAGAAGACAGAAAACATGCAGGAGGGAGGGAAAGAAAAGTGAAAGAGCATGAGAATCAGCTACTTGGTTATGCTTCTGGAGAAACTGCCCTGGTAAGCACAACAACTCGATGTTACCTATTTGTATCTTATCACATCCATGTCAGCATCAGCTAATTTATTATATACTTGAATAGCCATATTAGTCTCTGCTCCACACTATCAACATTGCTTGCAAAATGCAGGCTACAGCATTTCTCCCGTACATCAGCACCACCAACCGCCAGAGAAGAGAAAACAAATTCTGGTTGTGGAGCAAACGGTAGGGCTAATAATTTATATACAGCAGAACAAAGGCAGCTGGAGTTCATTTTTATTACCTTTCAAGACAAAACTGCAGACCTGGCTTTGTTATTCATCTGGACAAGATGGCAGGGATGTCGCTAAGGAAACACGACAAGAACACTACGAGACACTATCTTACCCCGTTGAGTTTTTCCAGGAGGAAAAGAAATGAATTGTACTTGCAAAGAGCACAAGCACTTCAATTTGTACAAAGAGCTTCAGACCCGGAGGACCCACTCCCATGATCTCTGTGCAGCAGGACCGACAGACGCTGCAGACGCCATGAAAAAGCAGAGTCAGGCCTTGAAAGAAATACCAGCACTGCTGAAAGCAAGAGGTCAGTGAGGGGAAAGGGAAGAGGGAAGTTAAACCCATTGCCACAAGAGGCTTTCTGGCATTAAAGTATGGCCCAAACACTGTGCTTAATATAACTACTCAGCTGATTGCACCCCAGAGTGGGCTGGTGGGATCCTCACAAGCTGTCAATTCCCCATCAAAAAATGACACTAATGAAAAAAACCACAACTTAAGTCCTTTATTTATCCTTAAAAGAGCTGGAGTAGTTTCCAGGTCATTCCTTTTCTGTTCCACTTAGTTACTAGACAGGGTTCCTTGAAGCACTAATGCTCTGTTTAATCTTAATGGTTAATTTTAAATGCTTCAACTATGGATGGGAGCCACTCCCTCAACCTCCACACAGAAACAGTCTCTGGTTTTATACAGCACTGTCACAACAAGGATCCAAGGGACACTTAAATATTAATGTCGCCTTTATAGCAGGAAAGGCTGCGAGTGGCCAGGGTTTGGAGACCTATTCCAGCGAGGCAAGATATTTCAGAGAAATAAATTTTGTAAGTGAACAAGGCTACACTAAGAAGAAACAGGTATGTAAAGTCCTTCCTCTAAATTCAATAGAAATGCACAGTAGGCTGCTTTCTCACTCACTCTCAGCCATTTCTCTTGAACCAAAAATCAGTTGTCTTGCTTCCTCCCAAGGCCCTACAGAAGTGTCTGCACTGTCTCTAGCTCCTAGGCTTCCAAGCACTCTTCACTTCTAGATGTGCAAAGGGGAAGAGCCTTCAAATCCAGCCCTCCATTTCTTAGGCACTTAAAAGTCTCCATAACCCTGAGGCACTAGCTCCACAACTCCTACCTGTCTTGAAAAACATAAAGGGATTTTTTTTTTTTTTTTCTACTGAGCTGAAAAAACTGTTTGGCATAATCCCTCTCCAGAGAGTCACTTGCTGGTGGTCATTATCAGCTTTTAACATTGAGCCTCTTGATGTCCCCAGGCAACTGCAGAGTCACATTAGCTTCATTTTATAGATGGAGTGCAGAGGCAAAGATGCTTGCCTCAACATGAGCAGGGAG
This sequence comes from Antrostomus carolinensis, assembly GCF_000700745.2. Lineage (NCBI taxonomy): Eukaryota > Metazoa > Chordata > Aves > Caprimulgiformes > Caprimulgidae > Antrostomus > Antrostomus carolinensis. The sequence goes on from NW_010327812.1 coordinate 82,290, forward strand.
TCTGACTGAAACAGCCAAGGCACAACACAAATCTCTTGACACCTAACCACATGCTGCTCCTTTCCATGACCACAACCTAATCCCTCTTCATTACAGAGCCATAGAGAAAACAAAATGCCACAACACATTTAAGCCTCTATAGAGGTAAAGGACAAAGACCCCTGTGGCTTACTGTGCAACAGTAATCAGTACTACTTTCCATGGTCCACTTGCAAGAAACCACTTCTGCAACTAATTGAATGTCTCAAATTTGCCTCTGCATTTAATCAATCACAGAAAGCCAGTTCATGCTGGGACAATCAGATGATGTTATCAGTTTCACTGCTAATGAGCACTGAGGAACAGAATGCAGTTTTCAGTAGGTACAAATGAAAGCGTTAAGCACCGTTTGTGTTCCCTTAACAGCAAAGAACAGTTGCCTATCCTTCCCCCAGAGGCAGACACCCGTGTCCAGGAATGACAACACAGGCATCAGTAGGTCCTCTGAATGTTATGATCTCCTGGAGCCCAGTTCAGCCATCCTTCCAAATCAGGAGAAGCACCACTGTTGCCAGGGCAGGTACACTGTTGTAAAAACTACATAGGCAAGATCCAAATGTAGGTACTAGGACTGCCCCAGAATAAAAGTTTTATGAGGTGAGATAAGAATTAGGATTCTAAGTGAAGTCAACTACCTTGGGGCATTTCATTCAGCAATGTGGAACAGCAAGATAAAAGTAAAACATTAAGAACATGTTGGTTTCCTGCTTTTGAAGTGTATTTGTGAATTCAGCTAGTAAAGGTAACTGTAGGTGATTTTAGGAAGTTGGAATTAATTCCTACTCACATTTCAAATGCAATTCATTCTAAAAAAAAAAAAAAAAAATTAACAGTCTCAAAAAGATTGATCCTAGTCCCACTGATGTCTGGGGAAGTCTTGCCAATCATTTCCCAAGAACAGATTAACAGGAGAGGGGAAGGCAGGAAGTTAGATGTCTATAATCCTGACACCTTCCCATGCAACACTGCCCAAGGAAGCACATGCTCTGCAATAGGTAACAGGACAGCGTAACACAGCATTGCCTTCACTAGAAAGGGGGCTGCAGCCATCAGAGTTGGTGACAGGTAGCCCCAAAATCATCATTGATCTGCCTTTACTTGTAGGATTGTGGCTGTAATCTAAATGGAGCTGCTCCCCAACTAGAAAATTCAAAAGAGGTTAATGCATCTGGAGATATTCTCCTAGACAGCCCATATGTAACCATGCCCTCTCATGGGAGACAGTATGTAAGAGACTTTCCCACAGAAAGGGTTCATCTTTGGAACAGAAAACAAGAAGAACTGTGGTCCTTCTACCAAAGGGAATCCAGACGCAGAGATGAAGCAATCCATCCATACACAGCAAGCCTATGGAAGATAGGGAGATGAAAACAGGTTTCTTCTGTCCTTTCTAATACCTTAACTTAAAAGCAGCTGACTGACAGTTTTCAGGAAGGAGAAAAAAAAAATTAAAAAAGAAAAATCAGACCTGATGTCTTTGTCAATTAATGCCCATTATTTCTCTTTCTTGCTTATAAGAATCTATATTGTCTACAACCTTCTCAGTGTAAAATGCTGTGCACTTTCTTACTCAAAATATGAAAATGTTCTCTGTCCTTGTACAATCCCACAGAATGAGAGGAAATGTTCCATTTGATGTAAATCTTCAGAAGGAAACACAAACGGTCCCCATGGAGAGATAACCCCTTCTTCTATCTGCATCTGTCAGGTTTGACTCATGACAGAATTATGACCCCAAAATAACATTTTAATAAGTGTTTACATGCTACCACTCCCCAAAGACCAGGCTCATAAAATTCTTCCTCAGAACTAATTAGGCTTCAAGACAACGCTACCCTCGGTGGATGCAGCAGTGAAAAACAGGACAGAGCTAAACCCTTCTTCAGCAAGCGCGGGGCTCCTCCTTGCGGATGTCTCTGCAAAATTGCGTGTTTTGCACGTATTCCCATGAAAAGACAAAAGAAACTGAAGTTTCAGATCATGTCAACATGCCTGCAATTTCCACTACCTACATTACTTAAATTAAAAATACGTGAATATATGAGCATGTCTCCCCTTCTTCTCCCACTCTTCTCCCTGATGGGACAAGGCAGGACAGGTCAGCTCTCTGATCTTTGTGGAATTTTTCCTTACTGTGGTGTCCAGGACCAGAGCATTGCAAAGGCAATGCCTCAGCAGACATTTAATATTATCACTTTGTGCTATACAGATTGTGAAGTGGACAAGACCACATGTTGCCTTTTCACATGCACAGCTGAGAAAACACGTGGAGACACATACCTGAAGACCTGAGGGAGATAAAACATCTTGGCATTCTACATTCCATTCTACACATTTCAGACCAGTTTCTATCTGCCCCAGACCATGGGAGCAGCAATGAAGCAGCATGAAAGTGAACGGAGCTTTAAGATCTTGCCCTTTTCATCTCAATGCCCGAAAAACTAGGGCTTCTACTGCTGACAGAAGTTCTTCAACTTGGCAGAGATAAGAGAAAAGATTAAGTCCATGCCAGTATCAGTAGAGGTTCAGTTCAAGACACAGAATACTGCTATTAGTAAATATTCCCATAGGAATCCTGAAAACAGTGGGCATCTCAAGCACATCTCTGAGATATCCAGCACACAATCCTTCCCAAATGGTATAATCCACTGTTACATGACTGTTAACTGGAGCATCAAACCTTTAGTTGTGTATGTGCTTGAGAAACGAAGACAGCTGAAAAGAACAGTCCACCCACAGTCAATCAAGCTTTATAATTCATTCAAGAAAAGCATCAGGTACGTTTCTCTTGCCTGCACTGTGCCTGTCACAAGTTCACGTAGACCTCCCTGTTCTGATGGCAAGACATGCTTTCCAGCCAGAAGGTATGCCTAATGTATGTTCACTTGTTCTTTTGCCAGCATGGTACTTTAGCTTCTCCCTCCCCTTCTCCCCCTGTCATTGTCACTCTAAATGCTCGGTCTCCCAGTCTTCATTTTGCTGGTTAAACAAGAAAAGTTGTTGTAGTCTCTTCCTGTACCTCATGGCTCAATAAGACCTGAGGCTGTGCTAACACCTGTTCTAGTCTGAATTTATCTTCCTTGAATATGAGGTTATCAGAACTATCAGAGGATCAGATTAACTTCTCCAGAGCATTAATTCTTCCCTGTATTCCCAGTGGGAATACCTTATCAGAAACATCCTACACTTACTTTTGACACCAGCTTGTCATGGCTACGTACATACTGTGGTACACATGTGGTCTTTCCCCAGTCTGCAATTCCCAATTTGCAAAATAAATTCTTGTGCAATATGGTGAATCTGGAACCAACAGCTTCATGTCTCTGGTGGAGTCTCTGTTCTCATGGAAGTTACTGAAATCACCATGTTACAATGCTCACCTACTACTGTATGAGCAGAAAATTGTTTATCTTCTGACATAGGCAAGGTTTGTTATTCTGGCTAGCCTTTAACATTCATACTGTATTTAAAGAAATATATTTCTTTAACCCACAAGTGACCAATCTCATTTTGATCCATTATAATTAAGAAATAATATTCCCTGAACTCACTAGTCATTTCCAAAATCTACCCCTCTAATAGTATATTTCTGCTCTCCAAATTGATTCTATGTCCTCATCTCTGGAAACTGCCTTGGTAGGAGCTGAAGAAACCTCCAGGACAGACTTTTGGCCTCAGCAAGCTCACTTTTGATATAGCCTGTGATGTTCACCAGAACCTCTGACCAAAAGCATCCAGAACTCCATGACAAAGAGATCTCAGTGCTTGCCTGGCCTCATCCCTCCAGCTCACATCTTCCAGAAAGCCACATTGCCTGCTTCCAGCACAAGGTTTACAAAGATAACGTTTATTCTTGCTGGCACGTACAATATATCGCATTATCACATCAGAGTTTGAGTGTCAGTCTGAAGCGCAAGCCATTCATGTTTAATTCGCTTACTTATACAGAACCTAGACAGCGCTTTGCTCTAAAACAGGTCACGTGAAAAATCATTACATCATCCACAGAAAGTGCAAAACTGCATCAGTGCACAAGGTCACCACCTTAAACTAAGCTTAGGGCTGTCAGAAACCATTACAACTTCAAAACCATATTTTCATTAAGGAAAAAAAAAAAAAAAAAAAAAAGCAGTAACAGTCCTCTATCCAAAATTCAAGCCATTACCCTAAGGAACAGTAAGTATAGCAGCTTTTTGTTGGTGCAGAATGGCCTCTCCTTAGAGTACCTGAGAATTATTCAACAAGAGCTCTCTTAATAGCTATTTAATTTCTGACATGGCTGTGTAATCTGCGGTGATAACTTGCTTCTAAATCCTACAAGCTCATGGAAATCTTCCACCCTGGCTAAATAACCCACGTGAAAAAGACCATTTCATCTGCTGTTATAACAAATAAATAAAAAGCTTGCAATACGACGACGAGGTCGGTCCTTTCGGCTATGTAACGTTGCCATCTAGTGACCATCTTACATGTTACACACGAGAGGGCCCACCCGTGGGTGTGTTTAAATCTCCTGGCCTTATCCTGAATCACCAGAGAACATCACACCTGCAACTCCGACCTGGCTGACAAAAGACAAACCAATTAGTAACAGGATTGGAGAGAGATATTTTCTATATATGCAGCGTATATATATCTTCAGGGGAAATTGATACAGACCAAATGTTGGCTCCTAATCCACTGACCAAAAGAGATTTTGTTTACCCTACCTAAGGCTCTAAGTTAATGGTGATCTATAAAGAGAGGGATAACAGAAGAAATTAGCTGCAAGTCAACAGTGAGGTAACTACTGGAAAAGAGAAAATTTTCAACAAACACTTATTCCATATTTAGATTTGAAAACACAGCAAATAATCATTCACTATGATTAACTTTGACTAAAGAGCAGTTCTGCACAAGAGGAATAATACAGATACCCAAGACATTAAAAAGGGGAGGGGCAGAACAGTGGCCAGCAAAAAAACAAACAAACAAACAAAAAAATCAAGTGGAGAAAAACAACCAGGTAAAAGCCTTTAAGGATGAAAGCACACCAGAACCTACTCCACATGGAGAGCTTTGAATTATCCATCAGTGCCAGCACTGGGCAGTGTGAGAGGCAATATTTGCATGGTACTGGCTATGTACCTGCACTGCAGGATATTTGGAGACGTAGATTGATTGATAATAATGATTTTTACCCTCTGGGCTGCCTATATCTGACTCAAATGGAGGCCAATGGAGAAGATCGCTGGAGTTTGGGACTCTCCAGATAGGCCACTCAAAAAATTTACTGCTAATCTAAAACTCTGCTGTGCCTGGGCAAACAGCAAGTCTAAATAGCTTCATGGGGCAGGGGGGGAGGAACAAACCACAAGGAACACTGACTTATGTACCACCCCCTGCCAAACCCTGGGTTGCTGGCACATAACTAGAGTGAGAGAAAGTTGGGCAGTAAGGTTTTACTTTCACCCATTAGACGTGGTTTAAAATCTGCTGGAAGGAGTCAGAACTAGAAAGGCCAAATCATCAAAAGAACCTAATTAGTAGCAAGTCCAAGTCAACAAAATTAAAAGACTCAAAGAGAAAGGCAGCAAATGAGCAGGATAGTACAATGATAGAGATAAAACAATGAAAAGTTGTTTACCTGATGTCTTGTTATTCTTGACTATTTGACAAGGCAATTACTGTCAACACTTAGCATTTTCCTATGTCTTCTAGGAGACAAGGTCTAATTTTTCATCCTTTTGAGAAATCTCATCACACCAAAATGTCAAGAATAACTAATGAGCTTTTTGTAAACACTCGGCAGAAAATCCATTTATAGGGTCAGTTGTGAGTGTATACAGCTCCTTGTACACAGGCTTCTAATTTGCTATCCTCTCTCCCCATAATTTGAGCACTTATAGCGAGAGCAAAAGTATTCTTCAGAAACAAATCAATACAAACCAAAAGAAAAATAACCTGTGGAAGAACAATTATCATCTGTCTGCCTTTTTAACAAAGATGTACTGAAAAGACCTACAATTATCACCTGAGAAGATGCACACTGCCCACAAAAGCCAAGTACTCTGAAGAAGTCAGCACAGCAACAGCTGCAGACATTTATGTTTCTCTCTCCCTTCATTCTAAGTATAAATTTATGATGAAAAATTTTACCCAAACACAGATCATGAGCTGATGAAAGTGTATTGTCTATTTCCCTGACCTGGGGAAATAAATCAATCTAGAACAGACTTAATGAGTTAACCTCCTTCATACTTTTTTCTGCTCCTCTGAATTCTGTTCAGTTGATGGCATTTTGAGTTCAACTTTTTGATGCATTTTTGTGCTGTAAGAGAAAGATCCAGAAAACTAGCAAGTGCTATTGGCTGAGGGCCTAGTCCAGATGCAAAGATTGACAGTATTGTTTCTTAAGGTTTACTGTTTCTGAGCACAGAACATAGTAGAACTGTTCTTCAACCGTACTTTAATCATTATTTACTTCCTTTTAATTCTTACAGATGAGTAGGCTCTTTCTTTTAAGGTGATTTTTCAGAAAAACTATGTCCATATTTTTGATTCAGTGCTGACTAAAACGCAACCAGAAAATAAAGGCCAGAAATCAAGCCTTCCTCCTCCCAGCTACACATCTTACCAACTAAACCACAAACACACACTCTTGGGACAGAACTGTAAAGCTAGTGTGCCATGTTAGGCAAGAATATTGCCCCTCTCTAAGTGTGATTAAAAAGAGATCAGTCACACAAAACTGTTTTGTAGGAAGTCTTCTACCATAGACCCAACCCCATCAGCACTTGCAAAATCAAGCAGCCCATGAGCCAGAGGTAGAAGAACAATTTCATTTCTGTGCCCACAGAGAGTTCAGACATCATTTAATACCTGAGCTGCTTCACTTATCAAGACAATAATAACCCCTAAAATGTACAGCGGGACAGGGCAGACACTTGGGAAATTTCAGTCAAGCAAAGATGCCCCTGTGTAAATTAGAAACTTCCAGGGTTTAAACAGTAGCTATACAAAGATCTTTGGGTCACAGTTTAGGATTCAGGGACCTATATTTATCCTACATCCAATCTCAAGTACATAAATTCCAACTTGCACTTGGCTTTATCCCTACCATCTCTCTGTACAATGAGCCTTGAACTGTAAGGGAGGTTCCTAAACTCTTCAGGACCACTACAGAGTAATTGCAGTCAGGAGTCACAGTAGGATCACTCAGAGGGAGATGAAACTCAAACAACCCTGCAGCAACAGGAAAACAAAGCCATTCATATGCTAAAGGTATTAATCTACAGCCAAGCCTGCAAAATTGCATGCCTCAAATTTCCTTCTCCTGCTCCAACAAGCCTGCTACGGAGACAGATTGACAGAGAACCTCTGAGCCATCTTATTCTGTATCTGTGGTGTGCCTTGCAGATTTTATGGCCATCCAGCAATACCCTTTCCTTTTTGTAATTGGCTCTGCTCAATACTTCACAACCATTTTTGTTCTCTGTATCTCCAGAGAGTTAAAAGGATTTAGACTTCAACTCAGGAGAGAAATTAAACCTCTAATTAGACCAGGTATGTCTAGGATTTCATTCCCCAGGAAACCTAAATAATTCTACTTTCATTTAACAAATGTATAAATCATTAAAATGAAAAACCTGTAAATAGGAATTAGTCAGAAGCTTAAAACCGTGCTGAAACACCAGGAATGAGTAGATGCTTCCCACCCTGAAAACATCCCACAAAGCATTAAATTCCTGATTGAAAGCTCAGTGGAATTAGTAAAAAGAGACTCATAGGGGTTTGGATCAAACCTGAATCCCTGCAGGCATACAGTGTTTAACCAGATAGAGCTGCCCTGGCTTGACAGAAACAGCTCTGGAACTGCAGATTAGCTTACCCAATGATTTATATGAGCTTCCCAAGGCCCATGTAGAGGCTTTGCCTGAAGGATGAGAACATGAATAAAGCTGGACCTGTGGTGCTAAGTGCCTCTGAACAAGAAACAGTCTGCCTGGAGCTCAGAGAAAATTAAAGTGCAAAAGAAGAAACAATTTGCTTAAGGTCACATAGGAAAATCAGAATTACTCAGAATTGTCTGAATCCAGTTCTTGTGGCTCATCTCCTAAACCTGAGCTCTGCCTGCTGCACTGAAATGTTTTACGCTTCACCCAGCCTCTCTGGCTAACACTGCTGGTGCAGGGAGAAGCAGGTCTTCCCGAGATAAACAGACATCAAACTCACTATTTGAAAGGCAGAAAAGGTTACTCTGATAGTTCTCCTGAGCAGATAGATCTGTGAAGAAAGGTTACCCACATGAAAATCAAAAAGCCCTCAAAGGACAGGGCCACTCATATCTCAAAGAGTATTTCTGTGCTATTAGCTGGATTGTTTGGTTGTTCAAGAAAAAACACCTGTGGAAATCAAGCAAATGGCATTTATGGTTTATCCATGCTAACCTATAAGGATGAAACTTGCTCAGATTGGTCAGTCAAGCAACCACTATTTCCTCAATTGTGGAACAAATGCTGGCATGCCAGTAATAAAAATAAAAAAAAAAAAAAAGCCTTTTGAGGCATTCATCAACCTGCTGGGGAATTCAGAAAAGTAATGGCCCCGAGGGGAGTTTATAGATCATGGAAGGAAGGC
>NW_010327813.1:0-39986 GCF_000700745.2 Antrostomus carolinensis
AGTCCACACTTCCTCAACTTGGCAGCAAGGAGACCGTGTCGAATACTTTACTGAAATCAAGGTAGACCACATCCACTGCTCTGCCATCATCTAGCCACCTGGTTGTGTCTTCATAGAAGTCTAGAAGTTTGGTCAAGCACGACTTCCCCTTGGTGAAGCCATTATCAGTTTACCTCTATATGGGTACCTCTCTGGAATATCTGACCTCTGAAGCATGCATTGAATTTCATCATTGCATGAAGTGTGTGTAAAGCAAAGTGTTTTGAAAATTCAGGCACCTGAAATCAATCATCTCTTTCCACAGCAGACATTATACCTCTTGTCCTCATGTAGTCTTCATAGAGTGGTCTAGGACATGAATTAAAGTTTGTGAAACAAACAATTATGTGTTTATATTGCTTGTAAAAAGCAGAAGGAAGTTGGCCTTTCTTTCCTGAGAGATTGTAAACTGTGCATTTAGTAATATCATTCATGTTAAAGGAGAAATTAACAAAATATTCCATAGCTTCTGTACCAGTAAGCATCATGTTCTGTACAGTGAACCGAGCATATATCAAGTCTCCAAAGTCTGAGGTTTATTTTGGTATTTTCTTAAGTTTTTTTCAGATTTACCATGTAGTTACAAAGACTTGCCTGGTAACAGACAACTCTTTTATTTTCCTGGATTCCTGTACTCATATATAGGATGAGAATATAATTTCATTTATTTTTAATATCTCTCAGTATCTGTTCTTAGAAATGCAAAATTGCAACTTTTCTTTTTGTATACTTAGAACCAGTATTTCTTATATTGAAAAAACTTTTCTTTAAAATGAAAATTTATGGTATCTGACCTAGTTCTTCCTCTCTGGGAACGTTACGTAAAACTGAGCTACATATATTCTCTATATTAATTCCCCTTTTTCCTGAAAGTTCACTGATAACTGTTCGGCTCTGAGTCAAGAGTTTTCAGAAGGAAAGTTTCTAACTATCTCGTGTATATAGCTGGTGGCAGACCTGGATAAGACTACAAGAAAATAGTGCCAGAGAATACCAGAATGTACAGTGCAAGTTTAACTATGCAGAGAAGAGTGGGAGAAGAGAGAATGCAGGGAATTCAGAGGGGATGGATGGAAGGATCGATGAACAGTTCACTGGAATTCAGAATTTTTGAAATTTCTTCCATGCTTAATAAATTCTAGCAGTAAATGGCAACAAATGACAGCATTAACTATCTGGAATTTACAAGGTATCCTAAGCATTGGTTTTGATTTCATTCATTCTGTCAGAGCTCATTTCCAGGTGAGTTAAATATCTTAGTCATGTTTTTTTATTAAATAGTCAGTCAGTATACTATTCTGAGTGAGCTGATTGCCATCCAGTTTTCTTTGCTGCTCATCACTCTTGTAGAGTGGTGCCTATGTTTTCCTTTCATGCCCTCAGATGAGTTATGAAAATGTCTTTAGACAAATAAAACATACTTGTCCTCATCAAGGAAGATGTAAGTTTGGCTGTGTGGTGAGCATCTTGTGACCTGATGAGTGAGCTTAGAAAGTATGTCTGGGTTAACCAGCATGCATGAGTTTCAGTGATGCAGGATTCATGATCTATCGGTACTGGCATCTTTATAATTAACTGTTGCAATCACAAACCACAAAATCATTTTTGAGAATGCTTTTAAAAATAGATATAGCATTTACATGCCTGCAGTTTTAATTTAAGAATAAAATGTGCTCCATGTAGTTTAAAATTTGGCTGCTGAAAGTCATACAGACTATTTGTGAATTGAAATCTGCAAAACTTTTCAGTTCTCTGGAGATTATGGTCACTAAACCACTGGAGTTTTGTTTTCTATTAGAATTGCATTGAGCAGTCATGAGGACATTTTATGTCTTTTATTATAAACTATAAATCTGTGGATTTGAAAGTAGTGTTTCTGTCTGACTGCTTGTAATGATTCCCCCAAGAGTTTAAATGAACTTCTTTAGCTGTGCTTTTTCGATTATTTTAAGTGTGACCATATACTCAGGGAAGAGTTGATAATTTAAAAAGATTGTTTCAAGGCCCACAGGGCTTAACCAAGTTGTAGCTGTCGTCTGGGTAAAAACTGCACTTATAGCTTTTTCATTTCTTGTCTTAAAGTTAGAATCTGAACTTTGTTTCTGAGATTTTATTTTAAATAACACTGTAGTTAGACAGCAATGATGTAAAGTTTACATATTGTGTGGCAAGATGCTGCAGAACATTTTAAAGCTGGGTTAATGTATCTCCTGGCATGGATTAACAGTTCTTCACTGTGTGAGTGAATAGTGGTGAATACTGTCTTATGGGTGATATGCTACCTGACCAACATTCAATAAATAACACATTTGACTTAAATTTTTCTGAAAACTGAGCACAATGATACTTTATGTTTATAGCACTTCAGAATACTTTCTTAATACATAGCTCCTCAGAAATGAATTTACTGAGGCTGCCAATTTTTAACCAAAGCCTAGAAGGAAATGTGTCTGATGCCAGTAGGAAATTCAGTGAAAACATTATGTTAATATCTGTGCCATCCCATAAATATATTTGTAAGAATGGCATGCATCATTAAAATGCATAATTCTAGAGTGTGTAAATGGATACTTTTAAGCTATTATTTTTAAGGGAAATACCATGATGAAGGCAACATTCAGCCTATTTTATCAGCTACCAAGAGAATTAAGACAGCTTGTGATAGAAAGGATAAACAATTATTCATCAGTTGGAGCTGAACATAAATTCTATGTCAATTAGCAGCACCATGTTACTAGCATTGCTGTTTGGCTAGACCTTTTAAGTGCTATTTCTCATCATGGTGAAGTTTGAGTAGAAAATTGCTAAAGAAATACTCCTACTCAGGTTATCAGATCTGATTTTAATAATTCTCATCTATTGGCAGTGTTTGAATAGATTATAGAATTTAAAGTGAATCATCTTGTCACAGCTTCTGAAATGTTTAGATCTTCCACTTATTTGTGAAGAACCAAAGGAAGAGATTGTAAAGGAGAGCCTAATATGGTAAACGTTTTTCTCTCTTTCATGCTGCAATTGATACATCTTTTCTCTACTAAAATAGTACTAAAGGTATAGAGAATTGAAGAAAATAATCTCTCACTCTGTGTGTGTGTATATATGTATATATATATATATATATAAAAAATATATGGAAATGATGAACTACTAACTGATCTAAAATTTTGAAGAAAAGTATAAAAACCTAGAAATAAATGCCAAAGGGAGCATGATAGGTCATGCTTGACTAGCCAGTTTTATTTTAATATATAAACAATTTTCTAGACCAAGGAAATGTAGTAGATTAATTGATCTAGACTTCCTTAAGGCTTTTGTTTTCACCTACAACACACACACACACACACAAAAAAAAAAAAAGGTGGACGGAGCATGCTTAAATTACTGGGACAAAAAGCAGTGAGCCTAGGGGCTTCTTGAAGACCTTTCACATGACTCGTGAGACTTCAGTTTTTCTTGTTCTGATGGCAGCATAAGTAGAAAGCTCTGATGAAATTTGCTGAGTGGAGTGGTAGAAGACATATGGGGAAGATGGGGTTGTGTTGTAGTCATCATAAAGGCAGATTTGATTTTAGGATATAGTTATTTAAAAGTATTAATGACTCTGGATAAGACACTAGTAAAATCCCTCTGGAGTACTGGGCACAGTTTGTTTTGTAGCTGTAATAAACTCAGGTGTGAGCACATGCACAGAAGAGTTGTGAGATTGACCAAAGGAATGGGGTATCTAACAACAAAGAGACTGCAAGAGTTGACTTGGTTTACACAATAAAGTTACTTAAGTAACCTAAAGTTACTTACACTTTTTATATCACTATTGAAATATTAGTGCTGAGAGTGCTATAAATGGAACATCTTCAGGTGAAGCTCTCAAATCTTTTGATACCTGATGGATTAATATCTGAAAGAGATCAATCAGCCAACAGCTGTGGAGGCATGTACTTCAGGCCCTTGAGGGTCCCCCATGCTAATGATTTGACTTGTTTCTCAATTTCAAGTGGACTTGACAATCTAGCAAAATGATTTTTTTCCAGCATGTAATCACATAAATTGAAAATTAGCAAAAAAAATGCAGGTTGAATACTGTTAAAAACCATTATTTTCTTTTTAGCTTGTTCATGTAGATATATTTGGAAAACTGTGGCAGCCTTCTGTGCTGTCTAATGTGGCATCCAGATACATGTAGAGAGAAGAGCAAATGGAGGAAACTGATTGTCTCACCTGTAAGACATATGTCTCGTATTAATCAGTGTCTTTTTCATAAATAGAGCTTACTTTAAAATGATTGGATGTTTATGGATAACCTGAGATGTCAAGACATGTGAAATTATTTACAACCTGAGTTAAAGTGCCTGGTTTGTGAAGGTTGTGTAGCTGTAATCAAAAAAGAGATATCCCAGCAGCAAAGCTCCAGACTCTGGATTTAGGTACTGCAGTAGAGTGAAGACTCCAGCATTAGGCATCTTTGGTCTCAAATGGTTAATGATTTTGAGGTGAGGAGAGGAGGCAGATGATTTTGAAGGTTTATACAAAGTTCTCACCTGCTAAATAGGCATCCTGTAAGAAACAGTATGTTGAGTGATGAATCTGCCTCCTCTCCTGCTTGTTGGAAACATGAACATTAGAGTTGAGGACATGTGGAACATTTTTATGTGCTTAGGATCCAGACTGTTGGGTTTTCCTGAGAGCATTTGAATTAACAAGGCTCTATTTTCACATGAGGGATAATAGCTTTATTTTGCAGGATGCAATGACAGTTTTCTGTTAAGTAACAATTCTGTATGGCAGAGTGAAGAGATTCCAGTTGAGAGTACCTCTCCAGAAGAGTACTCTTAACTATGTTAAGAGTAGAAAGTTGAGGAACCTAAGAGGGTAGGGAAAAGGAAGATTATTTTAATAAGTATTCTGGGCCACAGTTGCAGCCAGGGATGCAAGATTCATTGGGCCCATGGCAGGAAGAAAGGGCTTTAATTTGTAACCAGAAAATAAGGCATTAATCTAGCATAGGCAGGTATGGATTTTCATCCTTGTTCTCAAGAGGGTTTAGGCATTTCACATCAGACTGTAATTGAATAAAAGCCAGAAATAATCCGCAGACTAGAAACCACAGTCTTGCCACCTTAGCTAATTTAACCACTAAATTGCAGAAGTTATGGTGTGCTCATGGGAATTAGGAATTAGGTGAGAAGGGATCATACCTTTTCCTGCATCTACAGCCTCATGGTGGAGTGCATGCCGTCCTCAAGACTCATGAAAAAGGAGATTACCATTTTCCCCATGCCCTTTGCACATAACATCATGAAGACGTTTCACATGCGTCTGTGTAGATTATGAGACTTCTGTTCAGGTTGCTTTGTGGGACAGACTTCAGGCATCTCAAGGCTGGGCTTGACTCATGGTGGAATTAAATATGTGAATTCTGTATAGGTTGTATTTTAGGAACCAAAGCAGGAGATTTGATTCTTGTCCATAATGAATAACAAAACAAGCAATTGCAAGGTAAGTGGTTTGGCTTGTTTAAAATGAGCAAAAGGACTACAGATATTTGGTGAAAGGAATCTCATGTTTTTCATGGGATGTTTAGTGTCTGAAAAACGTATTTATATAATTAGTTTTATTACTGCATGTCTACCTCCTATAAAAAGCTTGTCTTAAAATGAAGAAAAGTTGGCAGATATTTGAAGCCAGAATGTTTTAATCCCTATTTAATTGTATGCATTTCACGTTTTGGAAAAAGTTAAATAATTGCTTGTGTTTTTAAGAAAGGTTCAGGGCTTTGTGCAACTTTTATCATACAAATAATCCCATTATTTCAGTATTATGACTACTCATGTTCAATAAGAGCCACATATGAATTTCAGATCCAGTCTTTTTATGCTAGCAAACATCATACAGCTTATTCTAAAAAGAGGGGAGGAGGTTGTGTGTACTACTCCTTTCCACAGTACTCTGAGCTGCACTGTTGTCATATCAGTAATTCTTTCATGCCTTTCTTTAGATCCTGTTTTTTAAAAATCAGAAAATCTGCTTAATACACTACCTTAAAATGTTGCCTTGTCAGTGATACATCATTATGTTTGGGGAATAATAATTAATTCTAAACTGCCCTGCTGATGGTTAACAGTAAAAGAGGAGTTGGGAGTGCCAGACAAAATGAGCATTCACAGAGACAAACTGCATCTTTCAGAATGAATAATACTGCTGTTATTTTAATGAAGAAAATGTTTATAGGATGACATGTATAAAAATGCAACAGTGTTTCTCAGTGTTGCTGGTTTATTTTAAACAAGAGCACATAAACAATAAGTCCGCACTGAAGTGTGACTGCATTCTATTTGGTGATGTTTTCTTTGGAAATGTAAGTGTCATTTACTAGAAGAGGAGGACAGACAGAAAATGGATTTTGTGCAATATACAAATAAAAACAATCTGTTAGTAGATCTATAAATATATTCCCTTTGTCTTAGAAAACAACAACAATTTAAAATCTGCTCTCAGTGGACTGGCCTAAAATTAAAGGAAAATGAAAGATATTTTGTGGTCAGGGGGCATTCAGTTAATTGGAATTTGCACCCCTGCAGCATTCAGCCAATTAAAGTGGGGCAGTAGTATTAATAATGAATGGGTAAAGTATACATAGAACAACAAGGATTAATTGATGTTGTTTCATTTCATCCTCAGGTGTGCAGAAACAAGAGGTGGTGTGTAAAAGGCTGGATGACAGCTCTGTTGTACAAAACAATTACTGTGACCCTGACAGTAAGCCTCCAGAAAACCAAAGGGCCTGCAACACTGAGCCTTGCCCAGCTGAGTAAGTCATTAATCACTAAGATGGACATATGTTTTGCATAGATAGAAGAGTCTTCATAATCCATAATAAATCCTGTTGACCAAACGTATATTGAATTCTGATCTAGTATTAGGGTCCTGTCTTATCAGATAGGATATTTGGTTTTGGGTTTTGGTTATGGTTTCTTGTTCCTCTGAAATCAGTTGTGGAAAATGCATACTTTGGCCTGGTTTGTCTGATGAGCAGTGGTGTTTAAACTACACAAAACAACTCGGACATTGTAAGGAAAAAGATACTAGCAGAGCAGTTTCTTAGGGTGTGTCTGATGTGGTGAATAGTGCTCAGAGTAGATGTGGGGACCATTCTTAAGGCAACAATGCCACAAGAATCTTGAGGCGAGACTAACTTTGCCATAGATATTTATACTACATACTAAATGTTTGCCATATTTTAAAGTATATTACATTAAAAATGGATTGAAGTGTCCATATGAGAAATAGCAAACACAGAAACTGCTTAGTGGACCAAACCTTTTACTGATAATAGTTTTGTCAGACAACTTTTCCAGGATACTTAATGTTGTACAGTAATTTTAATG
The DNA here is from genome assembly GCF_000700745.2 of Antrostomus carolinensis. NCBI lineage: Eukaryota > Metazoa > Chordata > Aves > Caprimulgiformes > Caprimulgidae > Antrostomus > Antrostomus carolinensis. Next base: position 7,425 of record NW_010327813.1, read on the forward strand.
TTCCTTTAGGATTAAGTGCCTCCTTGTTCATGTCTATTTAGGTTTTTTTTAAAGATAGCTGTATGCTATATGTTGAAAAGATAATTAAAAACACAGTTTGTTCAAAAAGAAATTTGGCAAGGACCTATAGCATTACTTAATCTTACTACAAAAGCTGTTTAGAAACAGTTGGGATATTTTGCACTAGAAAATTTCAGCTTATGCACAATACCTCCTTCTTATATTTTGAGGCAAATGAAACTTGTGGAAAAACAGAAAGAGATAAAACAGTTTATTGATTCACGAGCTCTGGATGGTTTAAGTTTGGTGATAATCAGTAGCTATATTCTAATTTGGCATGAAATAATTAATGCTGATTAAATGTTGAAATTGCACAATAAAGAAGTACTGTGGTCTCTTTTAAATGTCTCTTAGCAACTCTAAAACTGTAGCATGAAGGACACTGGGAGGAATGAGACAAGGCTATAATGCATTAAAATCCCAACAGGTCTTAATGAAGCCAGTTTGGTCCTAACATAACAGCTGCTTCCCTGGTGTGGTGACTGGTTGCAGGGTGTCAGAGCAATGTATTCTGCAGTTAATCCCCCTGTGTCCTATACCATACTCATTTGACATAAACAGAAGTGAAGCGATTACACTGCTCTCAGCTTGAGCATGTTTGAATGTGAATGTGCTGTCTTGCAAACAGGTCTAAAGTGGATCTAAGTCATTGTACCCACAGTCTATGTGTAAATATATGTTTACCCTGCAAGGATATACCTGTGGGTTCTGTTTGGATAGCACTGTTCAGCATGGCTATAAGTGCACTAACTAAACTCTCATATCATGTACTGAGAGCAAAAACTTGGGAAGTTGTCATGTTGGGCTAGTTCCTTTTTAAAAAACACATCCTATCCCTTCCTTTGTGTGGCTTAACTATTAACAAATTAGCACTTTAAAAAGTAGTGTAAACATAATTAACTAGTTAATTTTTATTTATTGCACTGACATTATTTAAAAAAACAAAACAAGAAAAAAAAAAAACAACCCAGACACAAAGCAGTACACTTCTCAATTCTCCATCCAGTACAGCAGGGACATTGATGAACATGGTGGAACTCAAATCATCAGGATTCAGAAAATGGGTAGTGTGTATTAATCAGCATCAGTCTGCATATGTCAGAGCAGTTCAGCCTACATCTGCCTCCATTCTGATGATCCCTACAGGGTGCATACAATGTGTCGAACTCCTAAGGAAGGTTCTTCCTGATCCTGTAAGTAGACTAGAAGAAGGCTGTTCAGACAACAGATAGGTACCCAAATAAGTTTGTCCCTTTTGACTGGAAAATTTACCACCCAGTAAGACTTATTCTTTACATAGAGTAGCCAAATATTTCCTTTTTTAATTAACACAATTCCACTTTCCTTTAGGTGTATACTAAAAGTTATGAAAATGTTACTCTTTCTAACTGAATGCCAGTTACATTATACTTGATGTCCCTGAGAAGCAGCAAAGACTGTTTGTTCACAATATTTTTTTTGTTACAGTAATAAATAACTCCTAAGGTTCCAGACCTCAAGAAATGATTACCGGTAACTCTCATAGTTCTATTAGTAATGAATTGTACTGTCTTGTCTACCATATAAACATAAAGGGTACCTGAGAATGCACTTGAGCAAATCATAGTACCAACTAAAAATTAATGCTTCAGCCTCTCCAAAGCTCTGAAGAGCTTCTGATTCTCCCTGCTCTGGAAAAAGCCTACGTTTGGTGGCAAAGAATAACAAATTAATTGTATTTTGCTGGGAAATTATTGACATAATACGGCATATTTGTTTGCATCTCTGCCTTGATCTAGGTTCGTATTACAACATATTACACATTCTGTAGCACAAGATGGATAGCAGCACATTTTTTTTTGACAGAGAAAATGACAGATGTTACAAGGCAGATCCAAGCGTAGCTGCAGGAGCATCCACAGTGGCTGACATGCCTGGCATTTTTGGCCTGGTGGCAACATGTGATAGCATACTAGACTTCATCCTTTGCAAGGATGATTCAGGCAAGTGTACCTAATCAATGTATGAAATAGTGAAGACCAAGTGTGCTTTACAATGTGAAGGGGTATTTCCAGTGAATTGTGCTGCATTAACCATTCATCGATAGGAAAAAAAAAAACCAAAAAACATTACAGCCAGATTATCAGATGCTTTAATCTCTGTGGCAACACAAAGTAATCTAAATATACTGTACAGCTCCTGACTTTTACAGCTCCTCTGCCTGCAAGCACTCAGAAGTTCCTTCTAGCAGCTATCATGCAGTGCTTTAAATTTTAAAAAAATTTGTTGAGATAATTTTTTATGTGATTAATTTGTTTTACTAGTGTTTGCTTTACTTACTCTAATAAATAAGAATATTTTTTATAAAACGCAATACTGAAATGCAGGAAGTTTAGAAATGTTTCATAATTAGATGAGAATTAACTCTCAGAAAGCCCAATTTTGAGATCAAATAATTTTGTTGTAGTAATACTAGGGAGGCAAGCATCTTGGCTTTTAACTTGTGCTGTAACCTACAGCAGTGGTTCCCAAACATTTCCAGTTGCAAACCACTTTCAGATAAGTAATTTCAGGTAAGTCCAGTACACTTAAATAACTGCAGTTTTGTAAGGCTCAATGCTCTTTTCTAACTACTATAGCCTATTACTGCTCTAGAAAAATACAAAGTAGTATTATTATTGGAAGATATGATTGCAGTGAGGCATAAATTAAAATGATCAGTAAAAAGACTCCTAAGTTTTTACTTCATTTCACCGTGAGTACGTGTATTGTTAACAATGATTCAGGTTTAGTAATTTAACCTATTTGGATTCTGGGTATGTACAATCATTTACTCTGTGTCTGAAATGCATTAACAGAGTCTCCTAACTTTTTCTGTCCAGATGGTTTATAGGAGACTGGTCAGAATGCAGTAAGACCTGTGATGGAGGAATGCGTTCACGAACTGTTCTCTGTATCAGAAAGATTAGACCTTCTGAGGAGGAGACACTGGACAACACCAACTGTTTAACACACCGACCTATTGAAAAAGAGCCCTGTAACAATCAGTCCTGTCCTCCACAGTGGGTTGCTTTGGACTGGTCAGAAGTAAGGAAATTTTGCTGTGTTAGTTCATTGGTAATAGTGGAGACAAGAGCTCTGACCACTGAATATTAGTACATTTTCTGTCACTGCTTGCTAAGTAAAGGATTAATAAGACATTCAAAACCTCATAGATTTAGTATTGAAGCAGTTTTTTATTTTTTCTTTCCTTCTGTGTTGTCAGTTCTGTTGTTCTTTCAAACAAGTATGACCAGTTTTTATTAATCAGAGTAGAAAAGTAGTAAAATACAAAATAGAATAATGAAGTAGCAAAAAATCCCAATGAATCAAAAAACCTCCACCTAGAATAGCCATTTGGTAGAATTGTTTTAAAGAAAAAAGCAATTTCCATTCCCATTGTTTTTTGAACAGGCAATTAGCTAGATAATAGAGATGACGGGTTTACAATATCAGAAGTCAGAATAATACGCCTTTTTTCTTTTCTCCCGGAAGTAACCATGCAAAGCATCACCTTACTTAACAACATTCCTCAAGAGGCAGACCTAAAAGTTGGTATACATTTTGTTAAAGAAAGAACATAAAATTTAAGTATGTTGATAAAAGTTTTAGTCTAAGCCAAGCTTATACTATATCTTACACTAATTCAGGTATTAAATTTCAAAACTGGGAACCAGTGCAGCTGAAAGGAAAGGCAGATACATTTGAATGGGTTTGCACCACATGCAAATTGGAGTGCAGAGATGTCTGTATGCTTTTCAGATCCTTGTTATCTTGGACTCCCATCTCACCCCATTTTTTATCTCAAAGTGCCTAAGTTTTCATGTCTCTGCCCTTGCTGTCAAATGCAGCAGTATCACAAAATGTCTTTCAGAAAAGGATGTTTTAAAATGTATTAATTTGGGAGTTTTTCCCACTGCTTTGTGGAAAACTATTCCTTAACTTCAATGTTTGAGTTGCAAGAAGTGTTATAATGTTCTAGTTCCATGCCTGTTTATACCTGCTTGCTTTTGTTATCTGAAACAGCCCTTCTTCCTTTCCAGCTGTTATTAATCCAAAATGAATTAATCTTGATCATAGTCTGCTTTCATGTTTCAGTTTGAAGTAATATTTTTGGGAATGGATGACTAGGGTTAAATATGTATATTATCCCAGAGGAGTATAGGGTGTGCCTCATTCTTTTGTTTCCTACCCCTTCTGAAAATACCCATAACCTACAGTGTATCAGGATGCCATAAATAAACTGCTTCTGTTCCAGAGGTATCGCATATTGATTATGTAGAGTCATCTTACACTCTGTTAATATATCCTCCTTTATTCTCCTTTTTTGTTTCTTGTTAATTTTTTGGGGAAATGTATGCTCTTGCATATCATACTTCCAGAATTAACTTCATTTCAATTGTTAATGTCTTCATTGCTTCCAGTTCTTTCTGTAGAGCATACCTCTGTGGCATCAAGGTCAGTTAGTTACCTGTGCTATCTACTAGTTTCAGTGATTTCAGAAACATTGAACAACTGAAACTATATTTGCATGAACATCATTAAATAGACTGGAAAGAAATAGGAATTGGATCAGTCCTATGACTGATCCTAGAAGGTCTTTGCAGGTGGCATCTCTCAGGTCCTCAAGTTTACCCAGTTGTCATTCCCCTTTCAAATACTCTAATGAAGCCAAAGTAGGTTAGAACTGTTCTACTTCCTTTGTCTAAAAAAAATCTAGAATAAACTGAAATTATCTACTAATGATATACCCATCATTAATTGTGCCACATTTTCTGTGTACTTGCTTGCCTTTAAACCGTCTTTCATTCAAAGTAAATGATAAATTGCTGGGTACTAAGAAGGTTGACGTGCCTGTAATTGCACAGATCTCTTCTATGCACAGGTACTTTTAGCTCCAAAAGTTGTTACAGTCTCTGGAAATTCAAAGCATAAAGAAGGAAGCCTACTAGCATCACTGTGAGCATCCAAAGAAGTGGTACAGAACAGCTCTTACCATAATTTGTTAATACAGGTAATAGAGTTCACTAAATCACAATGTGGTTGAGGTTGGGAGGGACCTCTGGAGGTCATCTTGTCCAACTCCACTGCTCAAGCAGGGTCAGCTAGAGCCAGTTACCCAGGACCATGTCCAGAAAGATTTTTAATATCTCCAGGAATGGAGTCTCCATACACTATTAGTTAATAGTAGTCTAAGCATTACAGTAGTACTTAAAAGTAGTAATATCTATGTGTTTCATTATGGTACTGTGATCTGCCATGAAATCTGTTGTTATTCATCTCCTTGCTGTCTGAATTTCACACTTGTATAATCTCCATCTGTTCTTCTTAGCTGAAGAAACTACTTCTGTAGACTATTATTATTATTATTAATATTATTTTTCTTTGAACAAAATAAAAATGTGTCAATTTGTTGTACTGTTCAACTAGTTTTGTTCTGTAAGGAATTATGAATGAAATGCCATTTTAGTGAGTTTTTGTATCAAAGAGAAATCTTAGATATTATTAGATATTAGGAAGAAATTCTTTACTGTGAGGGTGGTCAGATACTGGAACTGGTTGCCCAAGGAAGTTGTGGATGCCCCCTCCCTGGAAGTGTTCAAGGCCAGGTTGTATGAGGCTTTGAGCAACCTGGTCTAGTGGAAGGTGTCCCTGCTGATGGCAGGGGGGTTGGAACTAGATGATCTTTAAGGTCCCTTCCAACCTATACCATTCTGTGAATCTGTAATGTGAAGTTCTGATTTTTTTTTTTCTTGTAGCAGAGAGGAAATGAGTGAGAAGGAAAGAATGGATGAGTGGGAGGAGATGTTCAGTTGAAAATTCTGTCATACCACATCTGTGGCATTCGTAGTTTGTAAGCTCTTTGCATCCATTATCATGATACTTTATTTCTGATAGGAATAACTAGGCATCATCTCAGTACTAAAAAGTAAAAGTATCCATATGACAAGTTACAGAGCCATAGATCTATGTTGTCTATATCCTGTTGCCCTTTAGCTACCTCCTGGGGACAGTACTTACTAATCGTACTGTGATTTAGTGAACTGCATTACCTGTATGAACAAATCACTCATCCTTAGAGGTATCAATGTTGCCACCCTCATAAGAAGCTTGAACAACTTTTTAAGGCCTTCAGCCTGTTATACAGCAGAAGTGTTTTACAATTTTGAACAAAATCTTTCTAATCTAAAGATTCAAGCTCTGATAAGCTTCTGGTTGTGATGGTATTTAATCAGGATTGTGAAAAAGTACCATCTTCTTACTGGTATGAATTTTGCATGGTATAGCTTGGCAGATTGTCTTAACTGATGATATTATTTTAAAGAGAAAAATAGCTTTTTTTCCCCCCTCCCCCCCCCTCCCCCCCCTGCTGTTCAGGGCTCCCAGAGATATAATTGTCTTGGTTTTCAAGCAGGACTAGAAAATGGATGCACCTAAACTCAAATTTTGATCCTCAAACTGTTGCTTATTTGCTAACACATACTAGAGATTATGAAACAACATAGACGTACTGGGTTTTGACATTTTTGACAAGGTCATTTCAACCTTGTCTCTTTTCTCTTTGTTTTTGACAGAAAGCTCAGTGACTGAGGTGAAGAGATTGAGTGCAAGTTATTTTTAACCACTCAGCTAGGAAGGGGCACTTGCTTCTAGTTCCCACTTAAAAGTCGTGCATTTTACATGAAATATTTGTGGGAGGAAATACATGCAACATTCCATGGAATTTGGACCAGAACTGAGGAGTCATGATCATGATGCTGAAGAACTCACATACTCGTTATGCTTTCCTGGTCTCTATTTAGCATTAATGTTCTTTTTTGCAGTTCAGCCAGAGGGATAGAGATTTTTCTTCTCTTACTTCCCTCCTTCCCCTAGTTTTCTACTCAGCAGGTACTTAGGGTACACAAGATTTGGGGTTAAAGTCCCTTCAGTATAAAGGCAGTTGAACCTGGCTATTCTGTATCAGAACACCGAACTGTAGATAAGGAGGCAGTACCTGGGTAGGAAAGGATAGACTTGGAAAGGAAAGGAAAGGTTAAATTTTAAGGAAAGTGATTATATAGCCATTTTACAGTTCTGGATTATAAATCCTCCAAATGGAGGACCAATCTCTTTGCAACCCAGTTTAAGACCCTAAATCTAAGCAGAGATAAGATTTAGGATAAACCTGTCCATTCTGTATTGACTAATTTAGGTGGCTCCCACTGAGAGATTTTTCTTAAAGATCTTGTTTTGAGGTACATATATATATATATACATATTTTTATATATATATATATGTATACATATTTATATATGTATATGCCCTATACTTTCCCTGTACATATGTATAGGGAATATCGATACTTTACATAGTACTGTAGAACTGTTTTAAAATTTCTTTAAGTTAGGCAGAGGTATTTTAGAATTAGGCATACAACAGTAAAGTTTGGATCATTCAAATGATTTTATTTTTTTGAAAATGAATCTTAGGGGTTTTTCTTTTTTCCCCAGTTATATACTGACCTGTTTTGGATGTGTGGAAGGCCTTTGGGGTGTGACCTGTTGAATATTGTTTCAGTTTCACATAGTATTATTTTCCGCATGATGTTTTGTCTCTATGGCTGCTTTCATATGAAAGGCAGTTCTACTTTTGACAGGTATAGCATAACTTGTATGTAAGGTTTATGCTATCGGAAACTGCTTCTGGTCTAAATTCTGCAGATATGCTTATGGGATAAAGGTTAACGTGCCAATAGGAAATTCTAAAAGTGTGCTTGCAAAATCTCCTGGTGAGATTTTGGAGGGACTGATTTGGGGAAGGTCTTGAGTTTTAATTTTGTTAGCACTTGACCCTTCCCCATTCTACAGTTGTGCTGTTGTAAATGACAGTTAACAGTCAGTAGCAAAAAGAAAGGAAGGAGAAGGGGCAGGGGAACAAATATGAAGAAAGGAGGAAAAGCAGAGGTCATCAGACCTTTTTCTTTTCAAATTACTGTTTTATCATCTGCTTGCTGTTATAATGAGCAAAGGAGTGATAAAAGGAGGTAAAACTAGAACTGTGTGAAAACAGAATTAAAATTTAAAAAGGAAAGGAGAGAAAAGCATGAATTGTAGAAGGCACAGTATTTTTATCTAAATAGTCTTGTTCCCATGGAGTCGAGTAAATCATTTATCTTCCCATATGTTTATCGAGGAAAAATGTGTTTATTGTAGCTCAGTAGTGTGTAAGTGAGGTGGAGAAAGACTGTACTAGGGTCATATTAAGAACAGAGAGTTCTACTTTTAAATTCTGAAATGCACACTGAAGTTTGTTTTGTAATAGTGCAACGTGTGTCAGACCTTTCTCCTTTGCAGCAGAGACTCATAGATAAAAAAGGAAATAGTGACACCATACCTTAAATATAAAGGGCAAATGAAATCTACTTTTATCAAATTAAAGTTTACAAAAACTTGAATTTAATAAAGGAATTATCAGTCAGCTTGGTTGTGTTTCTAAGTATTTTACATTTATCATTATATTCTTGGGAAAATTGAGATTATAGTTTAGTCTTAAGACCATAAAGATACTCTCTTGTTTTCCATAATAACAATTCTGACACTTTTATTGACTTTTTTCTGAGATTTTAATTATTTATTTACATCAATATTTTTCCAGTGCACACCAAAGTGTGGCCCAGGATTCAAACACCGAATTGTCCTGTGCAAAAGCAGCGATCTTTTAAAAACTTTTTCAGCAGCACAATGCCAAGAGGAAAGCAAGCCACCAGTCCGTATCCGCTGTAGTTTAGGCCGATGTCCTCCTCCTCGCTGGGTGACTGGAGACTGGGGACAGGTAAGATAGTTCATATAAGTATTTATTGCTGTTACTCTTCTAAACATGAGCACATTCTAAGGATAAGACATTGCGGGAAATGGATAAGAGAGAGTTCCCATAACTGAAACAAAAACTTCTCCTTTGTCTCAGATTGAAATGTGATTCTGAATGGTAGTTGTCTGCTGAACTATAAAGGATTTGCTGACGGCAGTCTAGTTTCTGGTGGATGAGTTTCTGTATGCATTTTTAAAAAAATTAAATAGTCCTTATTACAGTTTTTTTTGGGTGGGGATTTTGGGATACAGCAATATTGCAAGGTTTAGTATTTTTAAAACACATTTGACTTCCTTGAGAAACATGACAGAAATACAAAGCCACTTGCTATTTTAGTGAGTTATATATGTATGTAGTCACCAAAAAAACTTTGAGATCTATATAATTTTACATAAAATATGCTGCATTACTAGACAGAGAGCTAAATTGTTACTGGACAGGCTGAATAGTACTGCTACTGTGCAATGTTTCTAAATACGATATACTGCGTTTCCTTCTTTTTTTATGTTTCTGTGACTCAATTATGATCAATGGCTTGTTTTTAAAATAACAAAAGGATTTTTCTGTTTCTGCGTTTGCTGAGTAATTTGCCACTGATTGCCACTGATGAAAACAGAATGCTTTAGCTTAACTAGCCAGGGGACAATCAGTTGTGGTGTTACAGTCTAATTGACTTTTCTTTTATGGGGTTTGTTTGGATGTGCATTTATCTTTAATTGATATTGTACTAAAACCACTTTAGTTATAGAAATTCAAAAATGTTTTGAAAGAGCAAAGTATTTTGGTTTAAAAGTTAGTTTCCTTTTTCCTTAAAAAAAGTCCTCTATCACAGTTGTCTTCCTGTTCTCCTTGGTTTTTCTTCTTTATTCTAAAATGATTATTTCTCTCTTGAAAACATGTGCTTAAATACAGATGTGATATATAAAATAGTGTAAATTGTATTCTTATACCTCAAATCTGAACTGTTCGGGGAGCCAACATTGCATTGTGCTATATTTTCTTTGAAAGACAAGTGCTGACATGTACTGTCAAAAAAGAAAAATTCTAAAGTATTTTATGAAAATTATTTCCTGTGTTAATCGTATCTCTTCAGATGCTTCTCTTCAGTACACATCTTACAGCATGCGTACTGTTCCTGATTGCTTTCCTGTTACCTTGTTTTATATTTAAAAATTGGATACAAGTCAGTTTGCTTTTTTATCTTTCTTACTTTTAGTGTTCTGCACAATGTGGTCTTGGGCAACAGATGAGAACAGTACAGTGCCTCTCATACACTGGACAAGCATCCAGTGAGTGTCCAGAAACACTTAGACCTCCATCAATGCAACAGTGTGAAAGTAAATGTGACAGTACTCCCATTTCCAACACAGAAGGTAAGTTTACCATCTTAGTATAATTTACTGTGGAAAGAGTAAAGTGATATGGTCAGTATTACCACATTAATTTATTCAAAAGTCTGTATGACATAATTTCTCAGACTGTGAATGAATTTTTTACAGTTATTTTCTAATTAATCATTGTAGTTCAAAGGTAAAGTCAGTAAAAACCCAAATACAGGTTCTTTGTTTAAAAAAACCATCCTTAAAAATACATAGCCTAAGTCATGGACAAAATACTATCGTTTTGTGTCATTAATTTTCCGGTTTCTTTATGGGTTCAATGGAAATGTCCGTAATAGCAGAGGTAGCATGGTATACTTCTCATCTACTGACCACCTACCTGCTCCGTCAGTGGTTAACAATGTAGTGGCAAAAATAGTTAATTACATGTTCATTGAAAGACTGCAACCACAGATTTAAGGCTGCACATTGCTACAAGCCTGTTCTTATACCTTGACTTACTTGTCATCTTCTTCTAATCAGCTTTTAATTTCTTGGATTTGTAATGCCTGTTTCAAATAATTAAAGTACTTTTTACATGATACAGTCTAATTTAATCAGACTATTAACCAGCTTCGTAATAAAATATTTTTACTAGAGGGTATATTAGATAATAATGTCAAAATAAGATTCCTAATGTTTATGAAAGGCTCCTGATCTGAACTCATAAAATGTTCAAGACAATGTATTAGGAAATGTTGTTTTCAAAGTAGAATTGGAATGCCAGGCAGTAAAAAATAAAAGTTTCCTCATTGACTGTAAAAATTTAGAATAGTTGCTCACCAGATGAGTACATTTCATTTTGTATGGAAGAGGAAAAGGAATAAAAAATCACAAAAACATACATGTCCAAAAATCAAGAAAGATTGTGTAGCAATAAGAGTTCTTTTAAAACAGTTACCCCCTAAATTTTGATGTTCCCTAGATTTTGAGTACTTGACTTCAATGTCACTAGCACCACTCCTTTTAACATAACTAATCCCTGTGCTGTGTATAATGGAGTATCTCTTACACAGATTCTGCAGCTACATTGGAGTTTAATATCATATTTATATGGAACAAACACTCTGATTTAAAATTTTTTTAAAAAGGCAAGTTTATGCTGCAGTATACCCTGATTTGATGTTCATTCAATACCTGCTGTATCCATTCAGGTTCACGCTGTAGATTCAAGGTTGTAATAAAAGTCTGTCAAATTGAGATGTCTGTGATGAAATGGGAGCTCACTAAAATCTTCCCAGAAATACATGGATGAATCAGTGTATGAGCACTGCAATTTACTGCTTGGAAGTTTTAATTTTAAATAGAGGCTTATCATCCTGTGTTGTCATTTGAAAGACATCTTCGTAACAGAGTTTTCCTTGGTTATTTTAATTCCCGTTTTTATGTTTAGTGCTCTCAAGTAATCTTTACGTGATGATTATCAATCTAGGAAACTTTCTGCCCTTTAAATCTCAAAGGCTAAATGATATTTTATTTCCAAACACAGATGTTGACTATTTCCAAAGTAAGGAAGGTGATAAAGTACTTGTAAGTGGGCATGATTTAGTTCCAGTCTCCTCTTAATTTGAAGTTGACAAGGTCATGTTGTTATTTATAGTCATTATGTTAGTAATTCTTCAAAATTATCAGGAAAACATGCTAATCTCCTATAGGTTAATACAACCAGGATTTTTCTATGTGTGTCATCTGTGTACCCTGTGTGGTCATGGACAGTGGAACTGTGTAGGTTAATTATGAAAAGTAAGCCTGTTGGTAGTAGTGCTTTTCAGGAACCTACTCCTGTGGAAAATTTTTGGGATCCACAAATAGAAAATGTTGAAAATCACTTACACTAACCCAAGATAAGAACATAACATGTTTTTGAGAGGAAAGTTGAGCCACTCTGCAGTATAGTGATTATTTTGGTAAAGTTTAGAAGCACTTTCCTGGGAAAAGTGCAGGTTGTTTACTGTTGGGGCCTTAGTTATTCTGAGAGAGCTCGAGCCTTAGCATAACAGAAACAAGCGGAAAGCTAGAGATAGCAAGTAGAATAACAGAAGCAAGTGGAAAGCAAGAAATAGCAAGTAGAATAACAAAAGCAAGCGGAAAGCAAGAGATAGTAAGTAGAATAACAAGAAGAGCGATGTGTAAATATGACTTAAGGCTTAACCTATCATATAATTGCACGATGTACAAGCTTAACCAATTATATAGTTGCTCTATGCGTGTGTACAGCAGTAATTTACCAATTGAATTATAGCCTTTGTCTCAAGACAGTAGATAAGACGCAGCCTTAGTGTAATAAAGTTGGATTTGAACTTACATCTCATAGATGCGTCCATGTTCATTTCTCGCTCGCCTGAAAGCCCGTGGCAATTTACATAAAATAAGAGTCAAAATTCTGAGAATACAGAAATAGCAAAAGAAAGTTACATTATCTTATCACATTTTACATCTGCTTTAGCTCTTTGTTTTCATTAAACTCTTCATTGGTGATTTAGAATATTGTAGATGGGGTTTTGATGGGCTACCACTGATGAAGGTAACATTGCATTTGCTGCTGGAAGTGAACTACAGCCAGCATGTACCACACGATATGAAATGTATTCAGAATGATTTTATTCTCTTAAGTATATATCTGTCTGCTGGATCTAGACTGCTAAAGGCCGTCTGAAATTTTACCTGAAAAAGTATTTTATCCATTTTAATATCATTTCAGTTTTCTTGTGTTTTTTTTGTGATATGTCTTTGCAGTATCTTTAGCTAGAGTAACAGTGACATTCTGTGATTTTATTAATGTAAGGAGATATTTAATATCATAATATTGTCTGATCTAGCCACAAAGTTCAGTAAGGGAGAGTTTAATACATGTAGCTAACTGAAGCTTGTTAACAGTAGTAACTAGGAACAAAAAGGGTTCTGCTAAACCTCTGCCATTCAACCACAGTCCTGTGAAGAACAGGCTACTTCATCAGCCACCATATCCATTTCACAACTGATTTTTAAAACGGAAGTTGTGGGCATCTTGCAGAATATTGTCTTGCTACTGTCCAAATGGCATTATCTGAACAGGGTCCAGTTTTAGTCAAGAGGAAGAATAAGTTAAACATGAAATAGGATAATTTTAGATGCTGCTTTTAGCAAAAATGCAGTTAGTGGTTTTACCTGTATTTAACTTAATACAATGTGTATGAGGGTTATTTTGGGGATTGAGTGAACTTCTTACATCTTGTCAAGATCAAGTGAACCTTTTATTCCTCACTTCATTTATAATTCACCATCTGTCTCTCCTATATTCCCAGTCTTCACAAACACAAGGGCTTGAACTATTTCTAGAAGATACCTGACCTCTTTTGGGAAGAGTTGTTAAAACTCTGTGAAACACAGTGATCACGAGCAGTTGCTGATAGAGAAATATGTCTGTTTCAACCAGCTACACTCAATGTATTTTCCCCTGGCATCCAACTCTGTTTCCAAATTGAGAATTAAAAAGCTAGAAAAGTAGTGCATAAAACATTGAGTAGGTGGAGTAATGAATTTACAATGAAAGCACTATATCTGTGTAAAAAAAAACGAATGAAAGTGAAGTAATTTCATTACTTCTACTTATCTTGCTAAAAGCATGCATATTGCCATTATCAGAAATACCATTCAGTACAGACACTGATGCTCAGCCTCACTAATGCTTTCCTAGGTTCAAATACTAAAAATTCTCATCTGCACTTAACTTTCTACTGCAGTATTCTTGCAGCATGAACACTCTGTCCGTGACTACCCTTTCCAGAGCAAAAATAATGTGCTAGATTGTATGTAGAAGGAAGACAAATAGGAGTATCTGAATACATGCTGATTGTGTTTATTTCACTATTACTTTTTTCTATTCTTAGCTGTTTGGTGTATCATCTCTTTCATATTTGGCTTAGAAATATCTCAGAAAAAAGGATTATTGTTCTGTCAGGGCTCGGAGCAATAGTATGCTGGCCTCCAGTCTTCACTTCCAGTCATCAAATCAATACAAAATACAATAATGGTCAATGTACTGCTAGTTAATCTCCTTTTTATTCACATTACCTTTAGAATTGTAATTTGAGAGAGAATGTAGGAGGAAGCCAGTATCAAATGCAGCCTTACAAGAGTAAAAACTTACAGTATTCTTTTGAGGCAAATAATTTTCTGATAAATTAATCTAATTTAATTCTGCCCATCACTTAATTTTTGTAATTCAAACTTGTGAGGTATACTTTTTCTCTGTATATATCTCTTCTGTCTTCCTACACATGAAGCAAAGCTCCTTGCCAGAGTCCTAGTTTAACATCAGTCTGGAAGGAACTGTGCAAATGCTTTTAACTAAAAATCCCCTATTAGACATCTGTCACAATATTCACTCCAGTGCAAAGGAAATGTGCAGCAGCAACATCTGAGCTGTATAGCCTGAGTGTATCCCTGAGCTCTCAGACATAGCTGTATCTCCAGCTATATCAGAGTAAGAACTGGGCATGGACCAAACTATTCCATTCCCTGTTTCCACCTTCTTTCTAGAGAAGGGAAACTGAGCCAGAGGAGAACTATAGTATATTCCAGCAGTACCCCTGTAATGTGTGCCCACAAGTCACTTTAGATACAACCTGTGTGGGATGGAAAAGAAGCAATCCTTCCTCTGCATGGCTGAGCTCTTGTTCTCCTTTCCTGGGAAAGTTACCTGTCAGTATGACAAGGGCCACTGAAGCAGTAAGCCCAGCATATGGCGGAAACACAACTGTGAAAAAAGCTCTTAAGTGTCTATTACGAGCGTAAAAAGGACTTTTCCTCCTGTATAAGGGAAATTGTGGATGTGTGGAATCAAGCCTAAAGTATAATTGACCATTCAGTCCAGTCACTGAACTCACACTCTTGGTGCCTTTATTCATAACATTTGTTGTTTTCTCCATCCCTGTTAGCTGCAGTACACATTCTATTTCAAGGATTCTTACAAATGCAGAGGCGTGGTACCAAGTAGTGAATCGTGTTAGATTTTGGATAACCTCTCATGGATGGATAAAATAACTCCTGAGAAAAAATCTGTAAAAGTATTGTAAGAAAAATGAATCGCATTTCCTAGCTCTCTGAAGTGATCATTTATCCCAATAAATGATAATTCTTCCAAGACAATGTGGGCATACTTCAAAATGTCTGGGAGAGAAGCCTTGCAAACATTTTTATGGCTTTTTAAAATATATTGTGTGCACTAGGCTGGACTAGAAAGAGTAGTTACAAAGAGGGCAGCGTGGATGGATAGAGAAAAAGCAGGTTAAATGTCAAATTTTCTTTATACTTTAATTTTTATTTCTCATTTTTTCTCTTTAATGCTCTTAATTATTAGAGTGCAAAGATGTGAACAAAGTGGCATATTGCCCACTGGTGCTGAAGTTCAAGTTCTGCAGTCGAGCATACTTCAGACAGATGTGCTGCAAGACCTGCCAAGGACACTGACCCACAGAAAGCACAAGAATGTGCCTTGTTATTATCATTGTGGAAGTGTGTCCATCGAAGAGAGCCACACAGCGGAATGAGATTGACGTCCTTGCAGATGCATTACCCTGTGGAAAACGTAACCACTGGTCAGCCCCAGCTGACAGGATTTCAATATTATTTTAACTTCTGTGAAGTGGGATTTATTAATCCAAAGTGCTGGACACAGTATAAGGAGGGCATGCCAAATTGGAAAGATCCACACAGCACATACAGAATAGCTTACTGTGGAACATTTGTGTTCTTTTGACTAAATCCAATAGTCTGTTTACCTCCTTGGACCATTAAAATAATTTTTATTATGGACTTAGCAATGACACTGAATCCATTTGTATTTAAAACTGTTTCAGATGTAGCTGTTATGACTTGGTCTACTATGGAAGTAAAGAAGAATCAAAAAACTGTTAAGTCATAGCTTAAAAATGATAACTATTTTATCTTATGACACAGCGCCACAATTTAAATTATAAAATGAGCTTGGAAATGTTATTTAAGGAGCAGAAATTTGAAAAAAAAAATTTCTCCTTCATTCCACCTGATTCCCTTTGGAGTAATTCATATTTCTTGAACACTGCTGTGAGCCATATATAAAGCTATACTAAATAGAACAACCATAAGAGACTTAATTTTGAGGTGCAACAGTTATTGCAGTGGTGCGTGAAATACAAGCGTGCTATGAAATGAAACCTGTGTTGCAGGTTTATAGCCATCTTACCATTGCACAAGTGAAGTTGAGATTTCCACTGAAAGAGAGAATATTTCAGTATCATGGAGGAGGCAGACAGTGGTGAAGACCATATTGCCAGCTCCTTCACTACTGCCGTACAGGTTGCTTAGACCTTATGCATTGACTCCAGCTCACTTCTGTTTACAACAACAGCCACAAAGAAGAAACTTTGTGGTCATCTAGATCTGGTTTACATGTTACTTTTGATTCTCCAAAATGAAGGAATTCCAGTGCAAAAGATAAGCTTACTGTGTAATAGCAACAATCCTTTGCAAAGCTGAAAGTTAAAATGGATTCCAGATGTTCCCTTCTTTGATACCATAGCAGAAGGGCATTTGTTTATAAGAAAGAATATGTGAATGTGCAGTTCAGGAGACCACCACATCTGAGTGGGCAAGGATTACAACCAAAGAACAAATGACTCATGGAGGTAATTGAGATTCTGTTCATATGAGAAGTCAAAAGTGTGCTTGAGCCAAGAGGCCTGTTGGGCTATCAGGAGAAAGGCACACTGGAAAAGCGGTGGCTAGAATGAAGTCTGACCACCTTCACGTAAATGACCAGCTACATACTTAAAGCTGGACCATATTTAAAGCTAGGGGCAGCTTTCAGCATGAGACTGGAACAAACTCATGCCTCTGGATTAGTAGCTAAATACCTTAACTAGTCTGCTGCCATACTCCACTTATTTCATATTAACATATTTTTAATACTCACCAAATACTTTGCATTTTTAAATGTGAAACCGAACTACTTAGACAACTCACATTCAAGAATCTACCATAAAAAATTTAATTGTCATGCTCCTCTTCCCTTTCACTTTTCAGTAACAGACTCAACAAGGAGATAGATAAGGAAATTAGGTACTTGTTTGTATTAATATATTGTACTTGAACACTTGCATTTTGCAGCAGGTACTTGATGAATGTGCTTTTGTGTCCAACTATGCCTCCTTTGTTGTGGTGCAATTAAAATTATGTGAACAATAACATGTTACAAATTCTAACTCAAATAGCACTTTTTTTAAAAAAGTACTCTTTTCAGTAAAAAATAATTTCAAAATATCATGAGATTAAAGTGTACCAGTGTATTTTACCAATAACAAACCAAATATGTTGCACACTATTTACTAATGTGAATTAACATGGAACAATAGATATTGTTAAAAGGACTTGTACTATGAAATCGCCCCAACATACTGACAATCTGTCCATGGGGATTTTTGTAGCCCACATATTCATGACCATCAAATTCCTGTCTTCTGCTACCTCCTGCCAGTATTTCCACTTCTGTATGCCTGTGACCAGTGGAATCCATTTTCAGTTGGCTTGCATGTTTTCACATATGCTTATCTGCTGCTCTCACCACCAGGTAAACAACTCCTGTTAAAACTGACACCAGTAGATAAAAAAACCCATGTCTTTGGGAGCTGCATATAGGCATTAAGGGCAGTATGTCGTCCTTCTCTGTTAAGTGAATCGACCTTCTATATCTTTTTGACAAAACACCTTGGTGCTAGCATGCCCTGGCTAGGTCAAAAATACAATGAAAGGGAAAGGGGTTGCTATGGCATTCCCTAAGCAGGAGGCCTCTTTGTATGAGGGTCTAGTTTTCTCCAGGGCATGATTTTGTTTATCAGCTAATGTGTCTTTTTAGCTAATAAGAAAGGATTTTCTATATATTCAAAAGAAACCTTTTTTTTTTTTTTTTTTTTTTTTACCTCATTTAGGAATTAAAATTGTAAGGAGTATTTCCAAAGACACATTTTGCTCTCTTACTGGTGCTAGAACACTAGAACACTAGGGAGTCTGATGTTTACTCTGCAACATAACAGCACTGAGGTTGGAATTTAAAGAACTCCCTGGAGCAAGGTTGAATTGTATTGTTAAAGGGAACAAAACATAGAATGTATGTGGATTTACAAACTAAGCAATGCTTCAGACTAGACCGAAAAATGAAACCTAATTCAAAGGAAAATAATTGGTTTCCACAGCACTGTTCATTGCTGCTGCTACACTGTAGCCATCTATATAATCTAAGCTAAATAGTGTTATATTCCTAAATAGTGTCAAAAGGACTATTTGTATAGGCTATAAATATGACAGGCCTAGAATCAAATAGTGGAATACAAAATACAGAAATCAATCTGGTGCCAGTACTTCCACTGAGCAGTACTATCAGCTGAAGAAGATCGAAACAGAAAGAAAAAAATATAGAGATTAACCCCTCGAGGTGTGTACACCCCAAAATAGTCCATTTCATTAGAAACTTTGTAATGGAGTGAATGTCACATAGATATCCTTAATAATACAGACTGAAATTACCTTTGTATTATTGTGATTAGTTGCTTATTATTTTATACTCAGTATTAATGTGGTACACTGTTACTTTATTATTATTATTATTTGCTTTTGTAAATTATATTCTAATTTATTGTCATGTTTCTTAACACTTGTTCTACATGCATTCTCTGGCTTGTAATGAAAACAAAAATATTGTAACACTTGATGCAGTGAAATTCCACACCAGGCACAGATTTGTTTTTAACATAGATAATTTAGTAAAATAAAACTGCAGATTTTAAGAATGATACCCAATGTACAGTTGTCTGTTCCCTGACTTACAGTTACTAGAATTCTGTATGCTTAACATTTGCTTCATCAGATGCATCAAAATATATTTAAGATGTTTTATTTCAAGTAACATCTGTGTGTTGTGCTAGAATTCTGTCCTTGGCAGCAGCAATGTTTGTCATATATAAGCAAAAAAATAAGGAAAAGGAAAAGTCAAGAATATAGTCATGTACATTATTAGATAATATTTTAGCCTAAGCAGTAATATAGATCAAGAATGAAATTAATGGCAGCAAAAATATCCTGTACTTGGAATGGTTTCATTAACAACCAGTCAATAATAACAATAACAATAAAACGTCCTTCTTGCATTGAGCTTTTAAGATTTTATCTGAAGTTTATCTGAAGCCATTATGTTTTTAAATATAAGGAAGAAAGTAATTTCAGGAGACTTGGTCCTTAGATCACTGTTACTGAGAGATGCTTCTTTTCTTACCTGGTACAGTAAAAATATCTTGTATAGAAATCTCTGACCAAGTCCTATGATACAGTTCTTGTTTCTCAGTTAAAATGTAGTTTCTGGTTTAATAAAAACAGTCACTCTGCTGTTACGAGTAAGATGTTAAAGAAGGCACAGAGAACCTTAGATACTTTGAAAAGGCGTTTACTAATTTTGGTTATTCTCTTTTTTATTCTGCATAAAAATGAGGATTCAAAAAACAATTACCTGTTTGAAAGGTAGGAGTATTTCTGCCCGTGCTCTATCACAAAGTTTTATTGCCCTACAGATCAGAAGTTAAAGATGGAGTAGTCTTAGTAAATAACACATTCTAACAACAGTTTTCTTTGTCATTCCAAAACTCTGTTGACTTTCCTCCCATACGTTCACACTACAAGTTATTACCTGATAAGTTTCCCACTATTGTTCAGTTTTTAGTATTATTATTCCCCCCTGAGGTGTTTGTGTTTTGGATTATAATGACAAAGTGTGTACAATGAAACAGATGCCGTTGTGTTCCCCTCTCTTTTCCTCCTCCTGCTGCCTTAAACCTAACATCACCTATGCTGACTGTAGAATTCCTGGCACACAAAATTCCCTTCAGTCTTCTTAAAATGCACTCTTCCTGTGCCTGAACTTCCTCCTGGAGCCAACCCGGCTATTACAATTCTCTGTTATACTTTTTCAGTTTATTTCTTCAGGAAATGGACAGCATTTTTACCTGAGATACTTGCTTTTCTTTTTTCTGATTTTCCTTGCTATACCACACAACTGTTCCTTCATCAGTAAACTCCCTGTTCTCTCTGAAGCTATCTGATCTACAAGAAGGACTTTTATATATCCTCTGTAGAATGCTGAACAGGCCTTGGTTATTTTGCTGACTTTTATTATTATTATTATTATTTTTTATTACTAGGAACCAAGATCCAGGGCTCTTCTGTGGAGGCTTACTGCAGTAGACTTTGGATGAGTCCTGTGAGCCTCATCTGGAGTCAGTCAGTCATCAATCTAAGAGTCTTAAGAGAAGGCCATTACTAAGCTGAGGCCATCATTCTGCGAGAAGTGACACCCTATCTGGCCGTCTTCCCTTCACCACAAACAATTAGGTGGAAGGGATGGATCATTGCTTCTGTGTGGTCCCTCCAGTCTTTGTCCTAGACAGAATGGTGTAAGATTATTTGCATGGAATCAATCAGGATGGAATCAATCGGGATGGAATCCCAAAAAGATTTGTAAGTGGTCAGTCAGCCACAGAACAAGGTTCACTACAGCACTTGGTTGTTTCCCAAGTATATTTGGCTCAGCTACAGGGGGTGTTCATGTCCAGCTTAGCAAACTGAGCCTCTCAGAATGTAGAACATTGTGCATTTAAAGATACTGCATCCCTTAAACTGGCATATCCCTGAAGCTCCACACGTCATTTATTTTCTTCTGTTTCTACACAGGACTGAAATTTTCATTGAGCTGGACAGGCTACAGCGTGGATAGTTTATGTTTGGAAGTCATATGGCTGCCAGTCAGTAAATGTCATATGGCTGCCAGTCAATAAATGTAAGTATGTATTTCTGTATTAAGAGTGGGAAGATGCCATTTCTATAAACAGGAAGGCCTTTTCAGAGAAGACCTAGCAGGATCACTAGATAAATAATCTCACTTCTTTAGTAATCCTGTTTGGAACAAATTCATCAGATCACAGCTTGAGATAGAAAAGGAAGTGTTTTGGAAGCTAGAAGTTAAGGCTCAGCCAGAAAGAGCTCCAGGCTTCAGCTGCTGTGACCACCCAGAGGGATCAGATTTGGCCTGTCTGATAAGGGATAAGCCATGGCTTTTGGAAATTGTATTTCTTCAATGCTAAGCACATAAAAATAAATTTATTTGTTTACTCTTCTCCCCAGCCCTTATTGCCATCAAAGTCTTTATAACTGTATGCACTCTTGCAATGTTTATAACATAACAAAATTACCATTCCTATTGTTTGAAAACCCATCTTGCAATATGATTTGTCTTTTGCAGTGAAGATCAGTCTTCCATGTAGGATTTAAGATCTCCTTCCCTTTGGAAACAGATTGGTACTGAGTAACACTTTGGGCACGAGTAAACTGAGGTAACGGTAACAGTTCTGCACGTGTGGGAATGTCTTCCAGTTATATCTTTATGGAAAGACACGGACCCTTGAGTTAACTGGAATTTCAAGAGACGAACTTGAGAGTATATTTTAAGTTATTATTGCCACATTCTGAGGTCAGCTGTGCTTTATAAAGCAAATAATTTTACAGAAGTACAGTGCACTTGAGAGGGTCACTGCCTTCTAATGTCTTTGAATACTGATCAGAGACAGATTCAGGGCCTTGCACACACACAACTTGTATTTGAAAAGTTTGCAGTCCATTTCCAGGAAAAAAAATTTGTCAGAATCCAAACACTGGGACAGGACTTCTCTTTCCTCCATCATCATCTCCCCCATGGTGACTGCTTCTCCTCTTTCTCACTACTTTCACATTTCTGTGGATATCACGGTCTGTGTACAGTATGGCTGTCTTTGATCTGTTATTTTAATGTGAATTTTATTAAAGAATTTTCACATCTGTAACTTAACACTGTTGTATGTTAAAAAATGCTAATTTGAGGCTGGTTTTGTGAATTATTTATTGAAGTGTAAAACAAATATAAAATCTAAATAAGAAATTAATGTGCTAGAGATGCTTTTTTTTTTTTTCCCAAATAAGGTACCAGATAAAGATATTTTTTCACATTTTTTCTACCACAATAATTAAAGACTCCTTCATAAAGACTCCTTAAACATGTTTTTTCCTATTATGAAAAACACCAAGTTAGGAGCAAATATAAGTAGCATCAACTGAGCCTCACTTTTGGTCTCTCGGATTCTCTTTCATGTTTAGCCTTTGCTATTGAAATGCACTATCAAAACAAGACCTTCTGCAGCAGAAGGGAATCTCAAACATCTGATTTTACCTTTCTGGCTCAGAGTTTCCTTAGAAGTTTATTTACCTAAGATAGGGTTACATTGTTGAAACCATCCTGTCAATTAGCAGATAACATTTGACTTCAGATGTATTATTCTTCACAAGCATTTTGTCAAGGATAGAGCTGGTAACTGAGTTTCTAAGGAGGAGGGGAGGTATGATGGTTATGATTACATGCATCAATTAAGTATATCTTGCTCAGAATCCTTGTGAAATAAGAGTGCAGAACAGCCTATTTAAATAAAACAGGTAAATAATTTAAGTTGCATTTTGCACCAGCCACAAAAGGAAAGTAGAGGGGAAGAATATTCCATCTCAGGATTTTCCGTGAGGTTTAAGAAGTTGGCTTAGCTTTCGTTGCTCACTGCAATCCTTGGTTAAACATTTATAAAGCTAAAGGAGGATGACTTGAATTCTATTAACAAGGATTTAAAAAAAAAAAAAAATCCTAATCAGCCTAAGAAAGGTCTCAAGTGTTAAGACAAACATCCTTCTGTAAAGTATCCCCCCAGATTTGTGAAGCTGCTATACTGTTTTTGCCACTGGTTGCAGTTGTGATGTTCACAAATGGTAATGAAAGAAAAACTATGGGTTTGGGTCCCTGGTTTCATGGCACTTGATGTGTCCCCTCACTCCCTTTCTACTCTAGATGGAAAACTCTGCCATGTGGCCCTTTTTACCCCAGTATAAGCAAAATGCATTTTTGGCACCACAGACCCACAATCTGCTCCTCGGCACTCCCAGGTTGTGGGCAGATGCTCGGTAAAACGAGTGGATGTGGCTTCAGACATTGGAGGTGCCTCTGTCTTTGGTGCCTTGGACAGCACTGCACCAGATGGGCTTCCCTGGGATGTAGCCTTCCCATCATCTGGCACACATGGCAGAGACAGGCAGCACTCAAGAAACACGCTCTTTCCAGTTTGGCCAGCAGCCTCCTCTAACCATAACCCTAACCCTTCTGCCTACGGCACTGGTGTCCTTCAACACTTGGACCTGAGCCCTTGGGAGCTCAGCTCTGGCCTGTGGCAGCTCCGAGCTGCAGCCAGGACAGGGTGCTGGTGTCACAAGCCTGTCATGGGACCTGCCTGGGGCTGGGGGTTGCCCTGGTCCTTTGTGTGTGGTGTGGAGAGCTGCTGAGCTCCAAGTTGCAATGGGTCTCCTCTGCTGGCAGCTGATTCCTAAGTGGAGGCTGAGAGCTGGGTGTGGGTTGGCTTCACACTGGGAAGCCTGGGCTATGGGGAGCACCCTCAGTAAGGAGCACCCATGGCCCTCGCCGGCTGCCTGGGTCAGGTTGAGCGGCAGCTGCCACCCAGCCTCCAGGAATAATCTCATGGCAGCTGCCCCCTCACCTAGAGAAGTGAAGGGGACACTGCAGTGAGAAGCCACAGGGCTCCAAAGGGAGAAACCCCCCTGTGTGAGCGAGGGGGCTCCAGCTGAGGTGGAAGGCCAGTGGTGCAGCTCCTGTGAGGCTGGAGGAACTACACGGGGCTGCGGCTCTGGACCTGTGCATTGGCAGGGCGAGGACTGCGCAGTGCGGGAGGGATGCTGATGCACTGGGGAAGCTGCAGAGGGGCCAGGGGCTGGGGAGGGAGAGTAGGGCCATGGGATGGAGTAGGGGAGCTGGGAGGACATGAGGGGCTGAGGAGATCTCAGGTAGGAAAGGGATCCTTGGGCAAGGGTTGGATGAATTGGTGGAGACTGCAGGTCCCAGCCAGAGGTGCCCTGCAACAGAGAGGAGATGGCTCCTGTGGGTAGACTGAGTGTATGAGAAACTTATAGAAAAGTCTTGAGCTCAGAGAGGCCAAGGAGATTTCCCTTGCAGAAGCTCAGTCCTCTGGATGGAAAGTGGAAGGCCCATGCAGGGACTGTGGAGACAGAGAGACTCTTGGTCAGTTTAATCCCTTCAGTGAACTCCTAAAATGCTATATATACTGTTAAAAGAAAGAAGCCGTGACTCTCCTGGTGACTTGCAGCAGTGAACTGAACTCTATACCTTTCTGGATAGCCTGTTTTAATTGGCTATGCTGTATTTAGCAGATGAGTGAACTGCAAATGATCACAAAAAGTAGCAGTTGCAAAAATGATGTCCATAAATCTGCCTGCTGCAAAGACAGCAGCACTCTCGAGTGCCAGATGCTCGCTGAGTCCCATGTAATTCTGCTGAGCTGATGAACAAACGCTTACAGCATGTGTTGACTCTCAGCTGGTCATCAGGATAGTGAAAAGCTGCCAAGAGGTATGTTACTTGTTAACAGTCTGAGACTCAAAGCCTTCAAAACAATAAACCTTGAATCTCCTTTAAAAATAAAAGGGTAAGAGAGCGGTAACATGTTTTGGTAAACTTTGGACTGAAATTTTGATCATTCCTCTGTGGCTTGAGCAACTTGATTACAAAAGCAGCCACCTTGCACAGGGTGTCCGGAGTTGTGCAATGGAGTGCTGGGGTTATGTGTAAAATGTCAGCTTGGTTTTTCTTGTGTTTTCCTTACTATATATACCATACGTGTCATTCAACAGTATATGTTTATCTTTATTTTTACCAAGTTCCTGCTATTCTTGGCGATTGCATTTAATGGCCCATACTTACCTGGGCTTAATCTATGGAAGTTTGGAAAAGGATGTACAGATGAATAGTCAGCCCTACTGCTCAAAAATCTTGGGCCAGGATTTGAAAAAAATAATGAAACGGTCTTTGGGAAAAAAACCTACCAAGCCAAAACCAAACTTCCCAGTTACTGTTCTCTTATTAGTCTTTTTTTAAGCCTTATGGCTTACTTGTTTCGTATTTTCCCCCTCCACATACTGAGAAAAGCTAGAAATTTTTTTAAGAATGAGAGGAATGGTAGGAAACTCAACAGCTTGATTCACGTCATTGCAGTAATCTTTCAGTGGAAAAAACAAATACTTTCAGACATTACAAAATTACAAGTGCTAGCAGGATAAATATCCCATTTTGATTAAGAATGGAATGGTCACTACACTTTTTAGGAAGTATAAGTTATACTTATCTTTCTCACTGAAGGCAACTATTTTAAAACAAATTTAAGTTTTCATCCCCATTTTGTAAAAATAATGACCTGACTTAGTGAAATGCTGCTTCCTTCTGGGACATTTCAAGGAATTGTATTTCAGCTGGAAACTGCCAGAGCCCAGGGATATTCTGCCCACGTTCTCTGTCTCTAACATCTACTATCTGCTAGGAAAGAGAAGGATGCAATACCAGCTCTATATTAATTAGAAAACCATCAACAACAATCTAGCAGCATTCTAGCTGCAATCAGACGTCTAGCAGACGTCTTATATTACGTCTTTCATGAAGGTGCCCAGTGAACCTGAACTTGTGGTCTGCTGAAGGACTCCTCAGAGAGTGCAAAGATAATGTCTTCATCCTACAACTGTCTTCCTCTGGCAGAGAAGCTGAATCTGGCACAAAGTTAGAAACCTGATAATTCATAACCAGCTTTGAGTGCACATAAGTAAAACTAGTGCCTTTGGCTTCCTGAGGTTGCCTCTGTATTGATACTAGCCAAAGCTGCTTGGAAAGTCAATTGTATGAATTCCCATTTGAGCTGTCTTTTTTTCTTGTCCAGATACTTTCTGAAATGAAGGATGCAAAGGTGACTACCTTTGTCTTGGTAGCACAGTATCAGAATATAGTACGTCACAATATAATAATCCTCCTCACAGACTCATTCATTGTCAAGGGCTCAGTTAATTACGTAATAGAAATTTGCCCAGTTGAGACTATAGATACGTCTGATATAAGTACTTGCAGAGCAGCATGAAGCCAACATAGCAGTGTTCCCAATAAATTTTTAATCTGAAAAATGTACTTTTTATTAAAATATTGAGAAACAGTGAATTCTTTGACATCAGTAAATGTAATGAGTAAAGTATGTATAACTAATTATAGTAGAGTATTTATTACAATGCAACTGCTAAAAATCTTGAGAAAATGAAAAAAAAAATCACAAAGACACAATTTAAAAGAATTTCCAGTAAATAAGCCTGGAAATAACCCCTAAAACTGAAACATCTTTTGCTGTTTAGAGGCAGATAATCCATTCTTAGTCCAGTGCACAAATGTGATTTACAGTGCGTTTCAAAATATTTATCTTCTTTTTAGGGTTTCCATCCCTGCCTAAGCCAATAACCTGCTGTGTTTGAAAATGTCTAGGCAGTAATTGTCACTGTTTGCAAAGCTGTTTTGGAAAATAGTGAGCTTCATGGCATTTTGTAGGTTTAAGGAATGCAATTACCAATGCTGTATACATAATCCAAGTGACTTTCTGTCTTCAGAAGCTCAAACCCACAGAAAAAAAAGATGAACAACAGCAAGATGTTTGATTAATTTTTCTTCTGCAGTTGGTCAGTCATAGGTGGATTATGTTATAGCCAGTTTGGCAAAAATATAATTAGTTTAAGAATTCCATATAAGTACAAGACAAGGTTGAAGTAAACATACAAGAAAGAGTGATTTTTCTGGGTGGGTAGTCTGACTCATTTTCCTGTGTAAGTATTTGATGAAGGACTATGCTGATATGATGGTATCTGGGTGCTCCTGTGATTCATCCAAAATGATTAACAAATAGTTGGAAGGCTTACTTACTTTTATAGTTTTCTGAATACTGAACAAAAAGGAATATGTTGAACTCTTTATCTTATATGTGAATGTATTAGATAACGGAACAAGTTTCCTTCAGTGTTGTTACTTACAAACTGAGAGAAATCTTTCGAAAATGTAAGTATCTTGTCCCTTTTTTCTTCTGCTTAAGATTCTTTTGCAATTTACCATGTGGTTACAGATTTATTAACTGCAAAGATTATATACAATCTTTGTGAATTTCCAGCTGTATCTTATGCTACTTTTTCAGAGTTTTATTCTTCTGTTAAAGAGGAATTTTTTGAGAAACAGCCTGGGAATGACTTTGTACCAGAAATTACCCATTACTCCCCTTTTGAAAACTGGCCACTAGCAGTCATATTTAAACCTTAAAAGTTATAAGCATTTTATTCCATTGGTATCTGGAACCAGGTGCCAAATTATATAAGTTGCATATTATGACATTTATTTTAACATTCTTCTCTCTTCAGACTAATTACAAGTTTCCTGGTGGTTAGCAAGAACCAATACAATGTTGTAAGGTGCGTTTACACTGCTCTTTGGTCAATGTGAAGTGTATTTTTTTTTCTCGAGTATTTTTAACAGAACTACTTTGTCATAGAATGAGCTTATTTTAAAATAGTCCTTTACCTATTCTAGCCTTTGTGCCACATTATGTATCTCAAGGTACTCAAATCAATGAGTTCAGACTGGGTCACACACTTGATTGCCTGTTCCTGTGTCTGGACAGTTTTTTCCCCTCAGCTTTCAAGTTAAACTCTGGATTTTCCGTTCTTCCTAAAAGTAAACAAATCTCACTCCTGATGCAGCTTGAAAAGGCCTCTATCAATACTGAGGTCACCTTCCTGTTCTGTGTAATCCCCAGCAACTCCTCTGTTACCTTTGTGAAGAAGGTAACAGAGTCTCATATATCTCTAGGCAAGACATAACTAACTCTTACATTTGTGCCACATTTCTTAAGTACAGAAGTCATCAGAGGCAGACATGGGGGCAGTGATGCCACAGAAAGGAGGGAATGCACTTGCTGAATTGGCTTGCAGTGGAGGGGTTTCAGCACAAAACCACTTTTCCTATTTCATGAAGCTCTGATATACAGTAATTCTGTATGGCTAACCCAAAAGGCTTTTGGGAAGTGAATTGATAATACATGTGAGATGCAGCATGAAGTTTGCTTAATTTACAAACGCTTAAGATGTTGCACTGAAATAGTCTCTCTGATGTATTACTCTGCCTGGTTTGGTGCTGTCATCACAGCTGTGGGAAATGCTGTATACAGATAGATTTTGACTGTATACAAACAAAGTCATGTACATTTGGAAATGAGAGACTCCAAAATGCTTGTGCAACAGAAGTAGAGTTAGAATTTCTTGCCCTTGAGGTCCTGTAGTTGCTTCTGCTGCTGCTTTGGGTATATTAGGGAACTGACTTCTTCATTGTCACTCATCTTCCAGCTAGGCACTGGAAATATAGAAAGATTTGAAAGAGTCTGTGAACCCTTTGCAGAGAGTTTTGAGAAACCATTAGTCCTGGGTAACCCCAGGCACTTTCTAAAACTAACGGAAGTAGCTGTCGGGCTGTGAAGTGGGTTGATTCACAGCTCTTACAGTTCCTCTGAAAACTGCCTTTAGGTGGCTATCTTCATTGGGAGGCTTCTGAAGAGGAGGTTAAGGAGGGTTGTCGGTAGGCTCTCTGATGCTTCCTTTATGGTTTGGAAGGGTGTTTCTGGAATTGCTGCTGGAGTGATTCTCTTTGAAGGAAAGCTGAACTCTTGATGGTGTTCCTGTGGCTTGGGGCTGGAGCATACAATTCTAGTTAACAGGAAGTTGCTCCCAAATATTTTTTGGAGTCTTTGTGCTTCTCTTATGAGTTGATTTCTTGGAGTGATAAAGCTGTCCATTGGGATGCTTGGATTTCCCAGGGGATGCCTGATATCTGAAGCTGCAAAGTGCAGCAAATTCATGGAGCTCAAGAGGATTTGTGTAGAGCAAGTGACCACATTTAATCAATTCTAGACATTCTGTAATACACAATGAAGTTACATGAAGGAAAATAGGAAGGCACACAGACAGATCCCAGGTTGGACATAGTGTCACAGAGTCTTATAACCTATGAGATAGAGATAGATATATACAGAGAGAGAGAGAGAGAGAGAGAGAGAGATTTATACTGCTTTATCAATTACTCTCTGACCCTGTGGGGCATTCAATAAAGAATAAAGATATAGGAGATGATTGCTGTTTGTAATACCCTTCAAAGATAAAAAGAAAAAGTTATTTGTCACTGATGAGGAGTAACACTTTTTCCCTAGCAAGTTACTTCTTTCTTAGATCTCTGCCTAGAACAAACAGGTAGTAAAACTGGCCTGGTCTGATAATCACCTAGTACTGGGAACTCGTTACGAAGTCTGCTAGCAGCCAGAAGACGTTCAGTGCTGTTTGTGCCAAAGCAGTCAGAGACAACTCCTTTAGCACTACAGTGATTAGAGCTGAGATACTCTTGGTTTTGGGGTAGTTAGTGCAGTTTTATTGATGTTGCTTTGCAGGGTGGCAAGGGAGGTCACTTCACTGCTGTGAAAAGCAGCAAGTATTTGGTATCTGGTAATTTGGTGAAAATGTACCTTTCAGAGGTTTTAGCTCATGCAGACACTATCAAGGTAAGAATACACAGAGATTTGGTCTCTTGACCTAGCTGACTAGGTTGATGGTGCCTGCTTTCAGAAGATATAGTGTCAATCTGACTGAGTTTTGCTTTGAAATCAAGTAGTGCTCTGGCATGCGTGCACATTAAGAGGCAATTGAAATGGTCATTGCTGAGCTTTGCTACAGTCTAGGAGAGTTAGATTCTGCATTCATGTGATCAGCTATTTTGAGCCCTGCTAGCAGGGATAGAGAGACAGAAACTCTATTAGTACTCTACTTTCATATAGATATTAAATTACTTCTTTTTAAATAGCTGAAAATAAAGTGAAAGAGCAGCAGCTTGAATGTTGCTAGGTTTAATCTCAGTTATTGGGTTCTTGGTGGTTGAAGAATTATAGAAGCTGTAAGCCCAGGTGGTAAAAAGAAACTGAAAAGTATTTAAAGCTGCTCTCTTGCTGAGCAGCTAATCCCTTGAGGAGCAGGGTGTTATACAAGAAAAAATCTAGTAATCTTTGTAACAAGCATTGCTACCAGCCAAGCTTATACGCTGTTGGTTACAAAAAAGCAATTACGGTTTCTCTTTTCCCTATCTCAGGGAATCTTAGGCCAAAGTCAGTAAAGTGAGATTCCCTTCCTTGCCTGTTTATAATCATTTCATTGGCTTTCCCATTAGTATAAAGAAAAAAATCCTTTTGTATTATATTTACTGAATTTATACTGTGTTACTGAACTTTGTCTTATTCTAAAAGTGGTAGAAGAAGCTGAGGTACCTGCTGTTTGTGCCAAAACTTGTGAGCTCCAGAAAAAAAAAAAAAAAAAAAAAGCACTTGTCTCTAATCACACTCTCTGTGTCCAAGTGTGGTTTCACAGTGGCAGTATTTGAAACCACAGTCAGAACGCTAGTACTTATCACCATGTGTCTGTCACTTGCTATGTGATGTCGAAACAGGCAGAATTTTTATGAAAAGATGAAGTTAATAATTAGATAAGCTCTGGAGAAATACAGCTCAGAGTGTATTCAAAATATGTCTTCTAAGATCTGATGAGCAAGACAGAACTATGATGAGAGCAAAAAATAATAAAAAAAACCTTGCACATTCATCTGGCCTCTGCCTAAATGCCCACGTGCCTATCTAGTGTCCTACCTAAGTGTTCCACATAGATGCCTGTACCTGGTGCTTGTACAGCATTTGACAAACTGCTGCAGCCTTGGTAGTAACCTAGCCAGCAAGAAATAAGTCACAAAAATTTAGGTGAGATTTAATATCTGTAAATCTGAGTCTAGCATTTTCTCTTGATCTTTGGCTTCCAGTTCAGGGAGAAACAAGCTTTGCAGATATGCCCAGGATAAGGAGGATAAAGTAGCTAAAACTTGATAAAAATTATTTTGATTTTATTTCTTTTTGCTTTGTGATTCATATACACAGCTACTCTTAATTGTTGACATATATTGTACCTATTTTCTATGTCTTGTTTACCTTTTACCAAGTTAAATACTTTTGTAACACACTACATTGTGTTATAAATCAAGACATGTTTTGGGACTGAACATCTATAAATGATCTGTCTACCATATATTTTAGAACTGTTCTCCATAAGATAAAGCTGTAGAATTGCTGATATTGCCAACATGGAGAAAGCTTCCATTTAAGGAGCACTTGTTGAAATACAACTTCCTACATTCACAACTAACTACCTGGATTTTTATGTATTTGTTTACTATGTTTCTTCCTATGCCTTGAGGAAGGGAGATAGCCTACTGTCAAACATAGTTACATCAGTTTTTGAGGAATAGGAGGGAACAGGAGTCCAGTACAACCCTATTAGCCAGATGTTTACCTCCATGCTATGAAGGTGACATCTGCAGATAAAACAGAGTGCTGTCATTAAAACCACTTACCAAAGCATGAAAAATTGAGAGGTGAAGAGCCATGTCTTTGTCAGGGATGCTTTGTACAAAACTGAAGAACTAACCTATACTTTAACCCAGAGGTTAAAGGCACGCAAGTAAAACATCTTAGTTTTTGTATCTGTCTTTTGATATAAAGTTTGAAATATACCAATACCAAATTACTTTTAAGCTCTGTGCAGATTATAAAGCAATCTGATGGCTCTTAGTTTTTGAGGTGTAATCAATGCACATTACACTTATTTAGCTCTTTAATGAAACTATTTGGTACACTAGCTAACCAACCTCAATCATCTTGTTAGTGGAAAAACTATGTCTGCACCTAAAATGGCCAAGAACACTCCTTCTCCAAATGACCGTAAAGTTTTCCTATATATCCCACTGGGTCTGAGCAAACACTAGAGATTTCTCTTGTTTCTCTTTAAACAGTTTTGACCCATCTTCTACCTTTCTTTGCTCTGGCTGTAGTATCCCAAAGTAAGCTAATGGATAGAAAATTGCTAGTACAATTAATTTCTATTGTTATTCAAAACAAGGGCCTTATACCAGAGAGTCCTCTTTTCAGTATCTCACTGGATTCTATAGAGTGCATGGCGTGTTTCGTCCTCCGTGCTAGCCTGGCACAAGTGAAATGTATTCTTTGACTGTACTGATATATTTTTGATCATATATAAACATTCTTTCATTTGAGACTTTAATTAAAAAAGCAAATAATACTCTGTAAATGTCAATATATTATTATATAATATAATGTGATTATAATGAGTCAGGAACAGTCTTTGTAATTAAACAGATTTTGAAGTTTTGTA
>NW_010327813.1:40048-49464 GCF_000700745.2 Antrostomus carolinensis
AAGGTCTTTCAATGGTTATACGAAATTTGAACTGTAAAGACACTAATGAAGAACAAAATTATCACTTATTTTAATACTTTTGCTCAGAGCCTGGATCCAGACCATATTCCATGCTCTGTGACTTGGCAGTCTTCACCTTTTTGAATAGGTCTACCCTTCTGTTCTTAGATTAGCACAGAATGTTGTAGTTGTGTGGCCAAACTTTCATGTTTTACAGAAATTATTTAGTTTGTTATACCTTTTGTTTAAATAAAACCTGAATCTCAGGTCTTACTTGGATAGTCAATAACTTTGCTATTTTTAAAAAGGAGAAAAAAATCCTGTATTGAGATTTGTTTATTGATATATCAGCTTGACTCTTACTGTTATCTCTGAAATGATTAGTCATGTCTCTTTAGTAAGAGGATTTAGATAATACTTAAGCTAAAAAAAGAAGAAAAAAATTAAGAACAAGCTTTTATATTATTGCCTTCAGACAAAAATATTTATTTAACTGCTGTTTTGCTAGATGCTGTCCTTTGTAAGCCACTGGAGATAACTGAATGTATGAAGAACTTTTCCTATTCTACTTCTTTTATAAATTGAGCAAGTAAAATAGGAAAGAAAGGAGGAGTGGGAGTGGAAATAGTTGTACAACAGTAACAGATGATTGCCTACTCTTTCTTCTCCATTTGGTGGGTCTGTCTATTCCACTTAATTGCATCTGTGGTCTTTATCTAATCTTTGATAAACAGAGTCTTGGGAGCAGGAAGTTAGAAAAGCAGTAACTCTTGCTGTGGGATATTTAGAAATCTCACTGTGTTCCGTCATGTGGAAAAAGCCTCCTAATATCCCTTGAAGACCTGGGGGATCTTGGTTCCAACCTTATTATCCTTAATGACAGTCTCCCCACATTTTGGCTAGAGACATCCAACATCTCTAAGTCTGCGACATTCATTTAACAAGATTCAATGGTGAGGAGGTCTTTTTTACTGCACAGAGGACAGGGTCAGACAGAACTGTCAGGGAAACCCTCCTGTTGAGTCACAAGGTTTTGGAAAGGACCCTGTTGCTTTCTCAATGCCTTCTCAGAGAGGAGTCTAGGTGCGGCTAGATCCAGTCTTAGTCCCAGGCTTGATCAACGGTTTATATCTAAAGGATTATATCTGCTCAATCAATCCTTTGTATCACTTAACTAAGATTTTGCAGTTAGCATGATATTGGTCACTTACCAACAATCTGTTGCAGCAAGGAATCTCTGAGCCTCGAGGACTAACCTTGAGAGGCATCCCTACTCAAGGGGAGATAGCATGATATTGGTCACTTACCAACAATCTGTTGCAGCAAGGAATCTCTGAGCCTCGAGGACTAACCTTGAGAGGCATCCCTACTCAAGGGGAGATACTGGTATGCAGCCCGCTATCATTTCAGGAGAGCTCACTGGGCCCTGGGCTGTCCACTGTTTATGGAGTAAGGTGATTGACCTGTAGTCATATTTGCTTACCAGCCGTGTTTCAGTCGGCACAAACTCAGCAAGCCATCCGCTACTGGAGCAAGTTGCACAATAGCCCTTGGCTGTTGTGTTGTTGTCCGTCTCCTCCAAGGCAGATGCAGCTGTCATGACCAGATAACATCCATTATGGTCACTACTGGTGGTTATCACTTGACCAGGGCTATGGGAAGTAAAGATTAAGTGTGTGGGGGGGAGCACACCGTCGCATACCAGAACAGAGTAGAGGGGCAGAATCCCCTCTCTTGATGTGCTGGCCACGCTTCTTTTGATGCAGCCGGAGATACAGTGGGCCTACTGGGCTGTGCACACACATTGCTGGCTCATGTCCAGCTTTTCATCCATCAGTACCTCCAAGTTCTTCTCCTTGCTCTCAATCCCTTCATCCCCCAGCCTGTATTGTTAACAGGGGTTGCCCCAATCCATGTGCAGGACCTTGTACTTGGCCTTGTTCAACTTCCTGATGTTCACATGGGCCCACTTCTCAAGCTTGTCCAGGTCTAGGTGGCACGCTGTCCCTCGGGTGTGTCAAGTGATTCACTCAGCTTGGTGTTGTCTGCAAACTTGCTGAGGGTGCACTTGATCCCACTGTCTATGTCATTGATTAAAATATTCAACAGTACTGGTCCCAATACAGATGCCTGAGGGACACCACTTGTCACCAATTTTCATCTGAACATTGAGCGGTTGACTAGTACTCTCTGCATGTGACCATCCAGCCAATTCCTAATCAACCAAACAGTCCACCCAGCAAATTCATATCTCTCCAATTTAGAGAGAAGGTTGTTGTGGGGTACTGCATCAAAGGTCTCACAGAACTCCAGACAGATGGCATCTGTATTTCTTCCATTGTCCACTGATGCAGTCACTTCATCATAAAAGGCCACTAGGTTGGTCAGGCATGGCTTGCCCTTGGTGAGGCCTGCTGGCTGCCTTGAATCACTAGGACAATATTCCAATGAAGACACTAAAAATTACATCTCGTTTCCATTTTCAACAGTCACAAAAGAACATATGTGTGATCATCTGCTAGGTAATGATAGACTCTTCTCAACAGCTTACTTTAGGAAAAAATAAGGCATTAAGTGATACTTCATGGAAAATGTTAATATCCTTTTAGTGTGCAAAGATGTTCTGTACAGTTGTTCATGCTGTGAGGAATTATCTGACCTTGAATTATGCTACATATTGCAGTGAAATAGCTTAGTGCTGTAAATTTGATGCCCAGAGGGATACTCGTTTTTTCTTCCTTTTAGTAAATTCAGCTGCTTTCTTTGACAGCCATGATGGTGATTACTTCAACCAATAGATGACAAGGAGGCATTTGTTTCCTTTCTGTTAATCACTTATGGAATTGTAGCCTCAGGGTATGTCCATCAAAATATGCCACACAGGTTACATTCTTGAATTCCTAACTATACTTGTTAAACAATAAATGGAAAGAGCTTTAAAGATAATATCTTTTTGTGTAATGTCTCCTGACAACACATTTGGACAACAACTAAAAAAAATCTTAGATATGACAGCATGTTAATTTTATTCATATTAATTAACTTTAATTTTTAATGCGATCTTTCCAACAGTTAAATTATTCCATCATACTTCATTCTCAGCACCTGCAAAATATTTCCATGCTATGGTTAAAATATCTTCTTTTGCTGGCATGAAACAGGATTTAAAATCTTAGTATCTGTACTAAGTTTATCTGTATTTTAAATCTGTATCTGTAGTTTATCTGTATAAACACAATGGTTTTACTTTCTAAAAGCAAGTTTATATATAACATAGAATTTGTAATGGATTTTTCTGGAAATAAAAAAAAATTGGTGAGCACTGTCACTTACCTAGAAAGTCAAATCTAACCTCAGATCTTCAAAAGATGACAAATAAGATACTTTCAAATATGAAATATGGATGTATGCCAGTTAAATACTATAATGCTAAATGCCATAATCCGGCATAAGTTCAAAGTCTTCTGAGTACAGGATAATTACTTCAGAACAGTGAAGAAACATCCTAAATAGTAAATAATCTCATAAACCTTGGAACAGTTTGCCATTATGTGCAGTCTAAAAGAACTTTTTCTCTAAACTAAGCCATAACAATTATATTCACCCAGACAAAGTATTTTATGTACCTTGTATGTCTCAAATTGTTTCTCTTGGTCATGGGCTTGATTTTTTCACTGCGTGATAAGACTATGGTAATTATGATGCACTTCAGTCCAGACTCCGCAAGAAGCTTCTCAGAATCTTAAGTGTTGCCTCTAGCAGGCATAATAACAAATCCAAACAAGACACACTTCACTTTCTCTCCATTTTTAGAGATAATTTTCTGAATTATGGGCAGCCTGGAGTTTAGTCTTAGAGAGGAAATTTTATTTCTCCCAGATCTAGTCCAAGAGACAAAGCAAGGAATGTGTGAAGTGTCCAGCATAACATTGCAGAAGAAGAAACCAATTAATTTTAAGATTAATCCATGTAGGAAAGCTACAGTTTGTCTGTGAAGAGAAGTCACATGTTAACTGTCTAGTATTTTGCAATGATTTTAGAGTATATGTCGCCTGAAGTCCTGTGATCAAACTTACATCAGCTGTTTATACCAAAGAAAAAGGAATAATTTTTTAAAAAACTTTTTTTTTCTTTTCTACTTTGTAATTAGTTGTCAATTTTTGTAATAGAGTTCTCTGCATTTTACAGGCCACAAAGAAGGAATATACTTTCTGTCCTCAGAAATAAGCTTTACTACAAACTGCTGAGTTCCTTCTGTTTAACATTACTTTTCTAAAAAGTTTTACGTTTTAGAAAATTTTAAAGACTTTTTCTGTGAATCCTTGGATTCACAGTAATATTTCTCAGTAATATTTCCTTAGTGTGAATGACTTAATTAATGAACTTCTATAACAAGATGCAAAAATGTAAATGTAGTTTTCTGTGTTTAAGTTAAAGAAGATCACCTTAGATGCTTTAGAATTTCAGAAGCTTTGCACAGAATAAGAGAAAGTGGGGTGTCATCTTTCTCATCTTCCTCTGACACTTTGTTTGTTAATGATGGTATAAAAAATAAGACCTTCCTCCCCAGATCTGCTGTTGCTTTTCTGTTTCTGAAATTTAATCATGCCTAACCAGGGTGACTGTGGCAAAACTGTTCAGAATTCTGGGTTGCTGTTAACAAAACTCAACATTTTTAAAGAGATTCTTAATGTGATGTGTAGTAGTTTGCACATAGGGCCAAGTGTATTATGCTAACTTTATTTGCTGTGCTACTTCTGTATACAATAACTGATGATGAAATAGCAAGCAATTTGATGTCTAAAATTGATCATATTTACTGTGCTTTCTTAAAATTATGCTAAGTAAACAGATTTATTAACTTCCTGATGGTTTCTTATGTGGAAGTTGCTACAATGGTATCTAAGCATTCTCAAATATTAGTCAGGTATGACTAATAATTTCAGAACACTGTTGGGAGGTTAAAAGGGCTTATGTTTCACAATTTAATAGCTTAGAATTAAATGTTGCAATTCAATGCTATACCCACTCTGTGTGTCCAGCTTCAGAAGCCCTGGAATGGGAGTTTTTTCTGGTTTTTTTTTGTTGTTGTTGTCTCCCCCCCCCCAGCCACCCCCCCGCCCCGTACTTGGCATTGTATAGCACTGACTAAAATTAGAAGAAAAGTGTTATGTGGGGACTGGTCCAGAGAATAATGCTCCAGATTATCACTTATCAGTCTTGACTATGAAACTAGACTCTTCTTTCTGCAGTTCTGACTTCATTCAAATTTTTTCTTTCAGCTTTTTGGCCAAACTGAGTACTCGCAGAAGACAACCTTTTGTACTGCATGTGCAGCCCTGATTCACCCTCCAAGTCTGGAACATACAGAATGAGGCAGAGGTCATTCAAGAAAAATTGGTTTGTGATTAATGCATTAAAGTATGCAACATAACATCATGGACAGATGAGTGGAGTGAGGGCGTGTTAGTGTTGAAGACTCATAGGGAGTGTCCTGAGGTTCAGGCTCTCCCTGCTGAAATGTACTTCCCTCAGTTTTAGGAATTGCCACATTCACAGGAAAGGAATGCAGTGGTGTTTGATCTCTTAGACTGGAATCAACATTTACACAAGAAAATGTTAGACAAGTAAGTAAATAGCTATTTGCCCAACCTCAGTATTAACTCTATACTAAATCCATAGTTACAGGGTTAACTTAGATGAATGCTTGAAGGATTTTTTCCTTTTTCAGCTGATGAGCACTTTCAGACTTCACATCAAGACTAAGATTCAATCCTCTTGCAAAATCTATCTTGGATATAAATTGATACATGTAATACTGAACTTCTGCAATTTTGTTCAGATTCAGCCCCCTCTCTTACTAACACAAGCACATTCAGAATTTAATGTTAGCCTTCACATTTCTGCTGGTAGATTGTTCCCCCTAAGGCAGGTAGGGGACCTAGAGGGACCCTTGGGCAAGGCTCAGACTCCCAACAGTAAGCAGAAATTTTTAATGACTGCCCTGCTGCTGAAATATATACAAACTGTTAACCTGTTGTGAGGGCAATGTCAGATTAGTGGTTTGGGATTTGGCTCTGAGTGCACATATAATTGCTTTATGCACTGAAATATATTTTTCATACAGGCAAACTGAAAATTCCAAAAGGATGCACAAACCATTGCTACTTCTTAACTGAAACTAGACGGGATGATAATAAGTAACTTTCTGGATGGTAATAATTTTGCAGTGATTACTAGCCCTGGCTTTGAGAACTGTCTTTGTAAAAGGCTGGTGTCCTTTTAGCTCCCTTCCCTGTTAGATCTCACCTGAGCACATATAAACAGGTAGTTGAATTAATGTTGCATAAGCAAATCTTAGTTTCATTTATTCGTTACTCTTGAATGCTTGGTTTTAAAAATTATACTATTTTGTTTAAGGTGCTTTTTTGGTTCTAAATAGACTGAAATCTTTGGTCTAGCATACAGAAGCAAATCCTTGGAAGTAAGCAAGTAATTGCCAGCAGTAATAGGTTGCTGTCCTCTCTGTGAATCTTGGATGTTTTAGCAGTGGTTTTCATGGATGTTGTTGTTAGCAAGGGAACAGGGAAGTCAAAGATGATAATTATTTTCATTAAGATCATGATTTTTTTTAAAGCTTTGCATTTTTTCTGATCTTTTTCTCAGAAGCAGGTAGATCATTTTGACTGGCATATTAACTATGGCCCGATGCCTGCAGAACCTCTCCTCCTGATCTCAGATTGCATTACTGCCTCACGAAAAGCTGTAAAACAAATTGGCAAGGTGTGTGTCTTTTCCTGCTACAGATAGGGCCACAAAATGAAAGTCGGTCTTTTATTACTACCATTAGCTCAAGTCCTAGGGACGTGCTACAGAGGAAAATTACTAATCTTGCTACTTAATATATTGCAAGCAGGCATTTTTAATTTTAACATCATTAAACAATGAAAAGTTAAGAAAAGCCAGGATTTAAAGTTGCTTACTGCTGAGCAGAGTTTATCATTTGAGGCTCAATGATGTGCTAAATGCAACAGTATGGCTTTTCATTTAGAGCTGGCATGTGTCCTGCTGGCTTGGTTTGGGTGGAATTTTCATGTGCCTTCCTGCAAAATGCAATATAAACAAGTGCTATGGGGAGAATTTTCAAATGTATGTAACGGCTAGATGCACAAGAGGATGTTGTGTCAGTGTAATGAGATATCTCCCTTTAGTGGCATATGTCTTTACCACTTGCTTAAGGTATCCCATAGCTTGGTGTTTTGGGAAAAAAAAGAAAAAAAGGCATAGGTGAGGTATGGATTCAAATCCCCAAGGCAGGTGAGGGTACTGAACCCTGGTCTCCCACATCCTGAACAACAGTCTTAATCATAGGGTAGGAGATAATAGTATTATTTCCTTTGTGTCTTGTTTGGACATATGTGTGGCCTGAGCGCATATATCTACAAGTGGGAAAGATTAAACATCTCTGTTCTGCAAATAAGGAATAACTTAGCCCCACTCTGTCTAATGTGTCTAAAGTGGTATGCATTTAGGTACATAGAAGCATAGAATCATAGAATAGATTGGGGAAGTGGTATGCATTTAGGTACATACCTAAACCCGAGTGTAGTTTCTTAGTAACTTTGCTAACTAGTTATTTACAGGCATAGGTGTGGGGGTTCAGGAACTAGGTTTCCATGGGCATTTAAATGGATGCAAGTCTTGAGTTTCCTTATGAGCCAAATCATTGACTTCCCCTGCCCTAATAGTAGCCATCATATACTTCTGTTTATTTTTGTGAAGGTCAGCCTTATAGCATTTTCCTATACTTATGCTAATTAAATGAGATTGTGAATGAGAAGGAAAAAAAAATCTTTTTTGCTGTATTGGAGAGATGAATGCATTCATATAATGCCAGAAGCTGTTTTAACAGGGATAAATCCTAAGGATAATATTGTTTTGTATAGTTTTTGACTAGCCAGAATACAGTAGCTGGGGCTTTTATTTTGTTTCTTTGTTATTTTTTTTTTTTTTTAAATTATTTTCAGTCTTCTCAGCCTCTCTCCTCTCTGGGATAAGCTACATACTTTGTAAGCTTGGAAAGGAACAATAAGATTTGATGCATGTTTATACAAAATGATTAATATAATAGCTGAAGGGATAGTTCTGTAAAAGTACCATGATTTATAAAGCACAGGGTCAGCTATGGAGTTTTTGAAGCCTTAGCCAGTGGATGATTACAGTTCACCAAATGGGATCAGAGATAGCAGAGTTTGCACCTGCAGTTGCTTTTTGTACTTTGTGCCATTGATTGCTTAGAGGCCCCTGAGGCTGTCCAAGATGATACAGTCTGACCTGGTGAATTGAAAAGTCAAAAGTCAAAATATATTGAAAAGTCAAAAGTCAAAAAAAAAAAAAAAAGAAAAATTGTCTTTGCAGAGAATTTGTGTCAGAAGTTGAATTAGCAGCTAAATAATCTGTGTTGAGTCAAAAAAATCACAGCTCTTACTTGTTTTTTATTTTATTGTATATAACTAGCAAGTGTGCTCCTGGCTGTTGTGTAGGACTTTTAATGCCAGCTGTGTTAATTTCTTCATCCAATCTATGCTTTGAAAAGCAGTGAGAAAATGGTATGAATAAAGAGTGGAGAGCAAGTCCTTGGATTCTTAGCTTCTAGTAAGGTTAACTGTGTAGTGGTGAATCCATAGCCATTAAATGACAGATAAAGACTATACAGAATGGAGCTACAAAGAGCTGTCCTCATTAAATACTGGAGATGCTAATATGCCTATTTTTTTGTTTCTCTTTTCACAGTCTTTACATTTTAAAATTAGTTGTTCTGAATTTCCAGCATTCCCCTTACACATGTGTCCCAACTTTCCTAATTTGGTGCACTCAATCCTTTTTCCAGTGCTGCTTTTCCTGTCCTATATTTTACAAATTATTTTTGGTAAATATAGTTCTGCTGATTTTGTGTGTTGATTGATGTGTGACCTTATTATGAAATCTCTTGCTGTGATCCTGGTATGTGGATTTAGTACACAAATGCTTCAGGCACTTTTTAGAAGACAAATAAAACATGATGTCTGACTCCAGGGTGTTTCCAGGTTCTAGTTCGTTGGTGCTCATGTGAACATTTTGAGCTGCATGCTAAATCTTTCTTTGGTTTTGGATTTTCTTTTCCTCAATGAATCCAGCCCTTTCTCATCACTGTTGTTACTCTGGGGATGATGTATACGTTACAAACTCATTTTAGTTTTCTAGTGATCAGAAATGTTGTCCATAAAAATAGGTAGACATGGTGATCAGGACAGCTAGAAGTGCCACTTAATGAAGCAAACATCTCACTGAAACTAAAAATAGTAGTATTTCTTTAACTTGTTTCACACTGATGAGGTATGCCAGTTTTTTAACAGCACTTCCCACAGAAACTCTTT
>NW_010327813.1:49500-78095 GCF_000700745.2 Antrostomus carolinensis
AAGAGTATGCATAGACTTGCTGATAAGAAAGGTGAAGGCCTTTGCAAATTGCATATTTTTTTAAGTATAAAGGCTGTCTTGTGGCTCTGCCTCTTCCCATAACTGTGGTTATTCTTTTATAAGCTTCATTTTCTTGGAAATGTTCATACTTCTGGTTTTGAAAAATATCCTCAGTGTATTGATTGTAGAGTACTTTTCTCAGCTTGTAATGTGAAGTGGTATGTGAGGAGATCTTTAAAGGAGTTAGTGGGCTAATTATGTGGCTCTCAGCTCCTTGTGACAAAATCACATTATGGCAAGAAAATTAGTGTTTGGGTTATTTTTAAATTGGGCAGCTCTAATTATGCCCTCAAGAATCTAAGTGCACAAATAGAAAGGTGTAGGTAGGCATTTTTTACCTTCTGATTCTAAACATTTGGCTTTTCTGAAGCTAGTATTACTTTATATACAGGCAGTACAAATGAAAAGTACAAATTAATGTCCAGAGAAAATAAACAGCATAATTTAGAGGGATTAGTTTGGTGGAGTGTTTTGTGGGAGAAGGGGAAGGGATTACAGGCATCCACTTACTGCTTTTTTGTGTTTTGACCTTAAATTAAATTATTCTCTTTAAAGTTTTCCCCTTATGTCTTGAACTGACCATGCAAATAATTTCAAATTGTGGTGTCTGCACTTATAAAAGTGCTTACTTACTAAGGGCACTTTTGAAAATGCCGCTTTGGTGTTGAGTTGTGACTCATATGTCTTTCAGTGGTGTTCTGCTGCTGCTCTGTAGCCTCTGAAGGATTATTTACATGCCTTCATGCCTTGTGGCACTTTTGAAATTGCTCTTAAGTGGTCAGATGCATCTGCCAGGTTATCCAATTAACTTCTGCGTCTGTGAGGTTGGAGCCTGCCACTGGAATGAACACGTTTATGCTCCACTGACTGTGCTGGATCCTTTATCAGGAAGAACTGCTCTCTTTTGACTAAAAACCGTGAATGCACAACTGGGGGAGACCATCTCTGGCTGTGTATTACATTCTTGCCTCACACCCAGATAAATGGCCATTACTATATATGGCCTTTCCTAGTGTTAAGTAATCAATACTGAAGGTGAATATATGTCCAAAGAAACCAAAAATAATGAGTTTTGCAAATGTGTATTCCCTGTCCTCCCTTTCCCCTTCATATTTCCATATCTCATCTCAGCCTCATATAATTTTATTTTATCTTTCCTAGTGAGTATTTCCTATATCTGTGCCTACAACTGAACACATTTGTTCCCTGGCTCCGTCTTTCCTCTGTTAAATGTGGTAACTGTGTTAATTCCTTCTCCAGCCCTTTAGTAATACCCTATTCTCAGTAAGCTGTCATAAATCTTTTCTGTAAGGTTTACAGTTCTCCTTTCTTCCACTTTCATAATTTGGGGATTTAAGTCATCTGGGTCTAGTGCTTTGTCGAGTTTCA
This sequence comes from Antrostomus carolinensis, assembly GCF_000700745.2. NCBI lineage: Eukaryota > Metazoa > Chordata > Aves > Caprimulgiformes > Caprimulgidae > Antrostomus > Antrostomus carolinensis. Next base: position 50,950 of record NW_010327813.1, read on the forward strand.
GTAGTTCTAATAGCTTTCTTATCTGTGTTATAATGAGGGTAAAGCCTTTCAACGATTCACTCCCTCAAGCCACAGAAAACATGCCTCAGTCCCTAGGATGTTATCTTCTTTCCATTTTTGTGTACTGTTGTGAAAAAATAATTTAGTTCTGCAGCATATTAATCATTTATCAGTAGTTTTATCCTTTGACACTCTAGTCTTCCTCCTGTATATTTTCTTTTTGATACCATGCTCTTTTTTTTTTTTTTTGCCCCCCCCCTTTTCTTTTTCTGTTGTTTTTTCATTTAGGCACTTTATTTACATGTTTCATTGTTTTGGTTTTGTCCCATATCTCTTTATTAATTTCCTTCTCTGGGAAATACAAATTTCTGACAACTTACTCCCCTTCTCCCTTGCTCATACTGTACATTCTGCTTTTTTCCCAGAATTTTATGTTTCACTGCTGCATATTTTTTACAAAATAGCACACGTATAGGCAACTTGTTGTCATGCAACTAAATGGGGATCTGTAAAATTTAATCTGTAGCTATTTCAGTAATTCTAAATATGCATTTCCTTGCCAAGTGAATATTGTTGCTATGTTTAAAATCTCTCTTTACTAATTGCCTAGAACTGTAGAGCTTAGCCAAAAATCCTATTGTTCCTGTCACTATCCAAACAAAATAACAATCACATTGACTGCAAATTTAAAAGCTCTTACTGCATGCTCTAAAGTTAGTGTGTATTGTGTTTAGTTTGGTTTTATTTTTTGGAGTTGTCTTTTTGAATTTTACAGTGGCACTGGTGGGGTGTTTTTTTTTTGTGGTAGCATGTTACTCGGTCTGGGAGGTGGAATGGAATGAAAATTGTCTGAATGTGAATGAATCCCACAAGAGACTGGGAAATGCAAAATCAGTCTAAATGATCAGATCTGCTTTAGGCAGATGAAAAGTAACTATAGGTAAAAGCATGAATTGTAAAAGGTTTAGTTATACTTGCCTTTGCCCTCTGAGATCTATCAAATGATGCATAGTAATCTGTCACTTGCAGATGAAACAAAATGATTTGACTTCCAGACACTTACCCCTTTCATAAGTGCTTAGCATCACATATATTCTGCACCCTTTCAGAGTTTGCTTTTCCCACCTCTATTGAGATTTTTTTTGTAATCCTTACTCCTTGTTGGACTGACATTCTGAAATCCCTATACTCTTCCTCAAGAGACACTTTAGCTTGACCATGCGTGAGCTGTCCTGTGAGGCCACTGACATGACCTCCCAGAGGTTTAATCTTCCTGTCTGTTTATCCTGTTCCAGCCTTAGGACACTGTGAGACCACCTGTACGGCTGGATGTAGCAAGGATGAAGCCTTGGCAACCAGGCTGTACTTACTGAGTCTGCCCACGTGTGGTTTGAGCTCCCCATGTTCACGGTGTACGGCGTGTGTGGTTGGTTGTGCCTGCACACTCGCGTGTTGTGCTGCCAGCACTTCACGCCTCTTCAAAGTCGGTGACGCAGACATAATACAGAAGCGTATCCTTTGATTAATATTGTACTGAAGTGCCCATCCTGTTGTATTCATGTTCTTACTGCTTGGTGAGGAGAAAACAGAGGCACAGCATGGCCTCATGCAGAGCAAGTGTACAATTTCAGGAAGGCACGTAGACCACTGTCCGAAGGACTCAGCTGTGATTGGAGAACGCTTTGTTGGAAAAAAAAGCCTAAAATTAACTGCTGAAGAAGAGTCTCTGCAAGGTAAACAATACTCACATCTTATTGCCCATCTCCTAGACTTGAAATGGCATCAGGAAGGCTGGAGGAAGGGTGTCACTCTTCACCCCATGACTCTGAAAAACACCATCCTTCTGGGATGAGAAAAATCCCTTGTCACCTGCTGGTGAGAGGAGGAAAAGCAGTTCAAAGTGAAAAACCATGCCTCCATCCTCATGATGCTTCTGGCATGGATGATGGTAAGACTCACTGCTGCATCTTAGCCAGGCTGGTGATCTAGTTGTGTGATCAATCTGTGGTAGTGGTAGGATGGCCTCTCGCAATTAGGTGTGTTTGGTATGGGTTACTGCCCACCAGATTCTAGAGAGACTCATAGGGTCCTCCTTTTAAGGCTGTCTGGCAGCAGGCATTACTCGCTCTGTGAGCACTCAGACTCTGCCTGGATCTGCCAGGCATCTGCCATGGCACACTTGGGGAGTTTCAGTCGGGATTCCAAGGGTCCTGGTGTAGCCCAGACTGGGGAGAAGCCTGGAACTGAACTTCACAGTGACCTTCATCATCTGCTGGGCAGTAGGGTAGAGACACCATGGGAACTGCTGACCATCTATACATTTCAGCAAACTACCCTTCCCAGTAACTGCATGTGCGTACAGAAAGGCCCTTTGGCCATAAGGCTACAGTAGTAAAATCAGCAAGGCAGACTTCTTCCATGGTTTGTTTTACTTCTGTAGCACATTTGGTGTTAAAGGGATATCTTTTATTTCTCAGATGTGTCTAATGGTTATGTTCTGTCTCCTTTTTGAGTCATCTCCCACTGTCCCAATCCATTAGCGGGGCTGTAGAGGAGCTTTATTCTGGATGGATGATGAAGGATTGTAGATGATCCCATAAAAAGGGAGCTTTCTCTCACTGTTTGCGACTGGACTGTACCTAACCTGAGCTGGTCCTCATAAGCAGGGTGGTCCTCCTAGGAATAATGACTAGCTGTGAATTCTTCTCGCTGGTGGGTAGAGAAAAATGAAGGTGCCAGAATCAAGGGCTAGATGATAGCAAAGACCGCACTGCACAGGATAGATATATTTGGACCTGCTTAGTTACAATAATTCAATTAGCAAACACATCCTGATTATGTGCCCAGTATTTCAGAAGATAAAGACAAGAGATTTACCCTCAGCCTGACCACTCACAAATTCTGTTTTCACATGCAAGGCTGGGGGTCCCATTAACTCACCCTAAGTCTAGTTGTCTTTCAGAAATGTGAAATGCTGTTGTACATTCACAGTCACCACTAAGTATTTCACACACTTAGCATCTCCCTTATCTTCCTTCAGTGTAGCATGTGGGCTTCCTCTCAGCGGCAGTGCACTTGATGAAAGTGTAAAGAACCGTGTGGAAATCAGTCTAAAAACAATTGCTGGAGGCATTTCACATCCTTTGTGCAGACATGGTAGATCAGTTATCAAATGACAGATGAGAACAGTTGTTCTGACACATTCTTTGCCTTTTCACCTTTTTCCTTGGTAAAAGGAATTATAACCATTCATATCAGGATATATAAGAAATGTAATTATTTTAGTTACTGTGTCTAGATGACAAAATTTTTCATGTCAAGACAAGGAAGAAGCCTCTACAGTTTCCCCTTTTTTAGAAGGAGCTCTGTACCCTTGCTGACATAAAAAGACTGAGAAAGCTCACTAGTGCTTATCACCATCATACCACCTGTTCAGGCTCAGGGCTGGCTTTTAATTCGGTTTCACACATTCATTCAGCCAGTTTAAAGGACTTGAGGCTTGGGGTATGTATATTGCTGCACATTTAGTCTGTGACTAAATGGCTAATCAGGCTTTAAGCCTCAACTCTGTGTTAACTTGGTTCATGCTGCTGGATTTAGTGAACTATGAAAAACATTCTTTACCTTGCACAGACTATAATGTACTAAGGATAAATTTCATTTCAGCAAATACTTTCCTTCCAAGGAGGAGATTTTTTCACTTCATATTATTTTTCAGAACATGATGAAATTGCACTTAGCTTTGATAGCATTAATTTACTTCAATGACCTAATTTCCTTTAGTGTATGGTAACAGGGCTTGCAGATAGCAGAGAAGTAATGTCAGTTTAATTGTTTGATAGTTTGACCTGTCTCATATGGCATTCTGATAAACAATCTAGGAAGTATTGCCTAGGTGAAACTACAGCTAGAAGGACCTGCAAGCATGCTGGAGAATAAGACTAGAATTCATAATTATTTCAATTAATTGAAAAAAAAATCTAAAAAATAGGGTGCAGTTCAATACAGGTGAATACAAAATACCATTCTTGGGAATAATCAATTGCTAAAATAAAAAATAACTGCTAACCAGTAGGTTACTATCAAAGGATTTGAGAATTATAATGGTTCATGAGCTGTATATAATTTAAAAATTATGCCAATGGAGAAGGAGAAAGCAAAACCCATGCTTGGATGAACAGACAGAGGTGCTGTAAGTTAAGATTCATTTCTCTCTTCTTAGCACTAGTAAGGCTTTAGCTAGACTGCTGTGTCCTGCCTTCTTTAGGTACCAGAGGTAAAGAATAACACAGTCTAGGAGAAAAGACTGAAAGAGATCAGTAGGAATGATTTAGAGAAATACAAAACATAACAGCTAAGGAAATAACTAAATCAATTTGGGCCTGTTTATTCTAGAGAAGAAAAAGTTACTCATTCAGAGTAGTAAAAGAAGTAATAGGCTTAACTACAGTAAGGGAGATCTAGGTAAGATTTTAGGAAAGTATTTCTGAAGGCAAGAACGGTTATGCATTGGAAAAGACTGTGTTGAGTGTGGAGTATTGAGGGAGAGATATTAGACAAACCTCTCTCTTAAATTATGTAGATATATTTGATTATGTCCTGTCTGTTCTGACTTGTGGCTATGTAATTAGTTATTTATTGGCTATGTAATTGTTATTTAAAACAATTTAAAGCCCTCAATAAAAAGAGGGTGCTCCATGCTAAAACATGGAGCCAAGAAAGCACGAGAAGAGAAGCTTCGGGAATATTTGTGTTATATGAAGCCCCCCTTCAGTGTATCTGTGGTACAAAAGGTTCTTGATTAATTCACTACTGTTAAATGAGTCTAGACTTAAGTTTTGTTCAGTCAGGTTTGACCTTTGTCCAAGATCATCCTTATTTCCATGATTAGAATTGCTGCCTGTATTCTCCTTTCCTAAAGTTGCCTATATTTCTGAGGGGTATAATGCATATTTATTCACTAGTCTGTGAATAAATACCACCTCAGCCTCCAAGCTCTCTTTTTAGATGCATTCATACCATTCAGAAAATGTGTATGTTAGGTATTCAAGGTAGAAATCAATAGAGAACTTGAGGCACTGAGTCTTTGTGTGAGATGTCTTTAGACTCGCCCTTCAGCAGAGTAGTTTAACATATTTTCTTTCTAAAACTACATTCCACACAGGGTGACCAGGAGCCACACACTGTCTGTCCATGGCTGTGTGATATTATACTGGCTTGCTCAAATGGAACTGAATGCTTGTGGTTTTCTGTGGTCACATGGGGCCACTGCTGCAAAAGCCACATGGTATTATTATGGAAATAGCAAATATAATTTGTCACTATTGAAGCTCTTTCCTTGACTCTCCCCCTCCTGTTTGGAACCTGAAATCAACCTGTGATCTCACAACTGAAAGGCCAACTGATATTTGTGAAATATAGATCAGACCTAAACACTAGAATGACCAGATGTGGGAGAGCAACACTCCACTGTCTGCTGCCAGTCTCAGTAATGGATCTGCTTTGACTAACAGTTCACGAAAAGCATTCTCAAAACCAAAAAGAATGGTTGCTTACACTTCTGTAGTTTTTCTTATGTGGTAAAAAGCCCAAGATTTCTGCATGTTTTGGTGCTGTCAAAAAGCATAGACTTAAATGGCACCATGACAGAGGAAGAATGGCAGCTATTCCACAGTTCTGTAGGGTAAATAAACATTAATTTTCTATATTAACTTTCTATATTGAAAGCAGAACTATCATAGAACATTATGTAGTGGATGTGTATTGTGAAGCCTCTTATGCCATGCACTTTTACTTCAAATGCCTGGCTTGGTTTTTCCGTGCCTATGAACCATGGTCGCCCAGTTAGGATTCTTACACAGTTGCAGTGTATTTCCTGCTCATTCCTCAAACTGTGGGGTCTCCTCTTGTGCTTCTGTTCCTCCAAATCTTACACTATCCTAATGAGTCTGATGCACTGGGATTGTTTGATTGCCAGTTGATTTTCAAGTGCTGTAATATTCTGGTGCATGCAGCAGTACTTGTCTGGTGTGGATTTTGTAATCTTAGTCACTCACAGCGTGAGAAGCAGGATCCTTCTTGGTGCACTGAAGATATTCTGAAAGCAGGCAAGTGGCTTTCTTCAGGGAATAATGCCAGTGTCCTTGATAAGAATGACAGAGTCACAAGAACAAACACCTTTTCCAGTTTTTAAGTGTTGAGCTCTATGAATAGATAAATATTCAATAAGAACTGCTGTTATTGCAATAAAACACCATCTTCCTGAAGAAATTAGCCTTTTAAACAGCATGGGTTACAAGAATCTGTACTAATATCTAGACAGATTTCACACCATAAAAATATATAGCATTTTCACCATAATTTTAGTCAGTATCGATGCATTTGCAGTGCAGGTTTCAGCCTCTGAAGAAGTGTAGTTTACCAGAAAAACTGCAGAAATTGACTAGAAATAAAATTCATGGGTGGATGTTTTCTTCTAAGAACAGAGCTTGAGCAGAAAGAAATATACTTGTTTTACTTTACCTTCTAATTGCCTTCTAAAACACTTGATCTGGTACTAATTACTTTGGCTATGAAGAGTGTATTGTCTTCACCTCAGTATTTCTAAAAAGCTTTTTATCAGAGTTCCTGCCATTCCTCTCCTGTCCATTCCCTATTCTAAGACTGTAGCTGAGAATATGCTTATGTCCTGTCTGCTTGTAAAATGTAATACACCTGTGTTACAAACTCTCTTTTGAAAAATATCCTTTGCATTTTGAGGATCCAGGTAGCGACATCTGAATTCAGATGTATTTCTCACTTGTGCATTCATATTTCTGGTTAAGCTCAGGAATTCCAAAAATAATATCAGAGAGGAAAACTCAAAAGCTCACTGCTTTTGTGGCTTTTTTTACTGAGGCCAGTTTTAGGCCATACTGCCAATGATCAGTCTGTACTCTTTAGTTCTACATTATACACATAAGCTGTGTGTGTAACAAATGATGTTTTCTTAGCCTCTCCATATAACGTATTAAACAGTAGTTGGAATACTTCCATCCCTGAAGCAAAACCTTTGGCATAAATCATATTGTCATTTGGATAGGCTAGACATACTTTTGCAAAGTGACCTTGTAAAAATATTGCCTGAGGTATGCCTGAACCTAAATTATATGACAGTGAGGCAGTATATTCTGGTCCCTCTGGTATATAAGGTCTCACCTTGTAGCAATGAAACTACCTGAAATTAAACAAAAAACAATAGAGTGCATCAGATTTAGAGGTTGAAGTAGGCTTGTTTGTTTTTTGGGTTTTTTTTTTAAGTTGCAGACATTTATGTAAATCCTTTGGCAAAGGCAAACCACTTACTGTGGTTTTTCTGTATGATTTTTGTCTTCGTAAAATAAGTGATATGAAACACTGGAAGGAGAGTCTTCTGCCTACATTATAAATAGAAGTCTGGAATAGCTGGGTCAGAATCATTTTTTCCTCTCTCTTTTACAGCTGTCTCAAATGTTTTTCTGTGTCATTCAGGGATAACTTGACTGCTTGGGTGCTCTAGATGACAACATCTTGCTCTCTATTAAAGCATGCATATTACTGTTTCCCCTCAAGGGTCAATCATCTTAAAAAATGTCTTCCTAGTCTGTACAGCAGGGTGAGACATTACAGTTGAGTAGCTCATCCCCCTGAATCGTTATTCAGATGTTTGTGCTTACTATACCATGTTGCCAAGTCCATTCCACTTCATAAAAACAAATGGGACCAACCCATTCTCTACAATTTGAAATAATTTTTGGGCTTAATGTGTAAACTTTTTGGTTTGTATATTCTGTAAATGTAAGGGAGAGTATATTGTCGCTGTAATGGAAATATTTTTTGAAATAACTATACCTATACTGACTGTTATTCTCTGCCATTCCAGTTAAATAACTTTACGGAAGGGTGCAATACTTGATAATACAGGTCAGATCATAGAGGCCATCCACACAGCGGAGCTGCAAAAAAGAAGAAATGGGAAAAATACAAGGTCACTTGTGAATCAGTGTCTGTCACTGCTTGCCAAGAATGTAGACAGACACTCGGTCCAAGCAGGTGAAAGACATATCCTTTAAATGCAATGTTGTTTTAAAATCTGTTCGACTCATAAGTTACTTCTGAAGAAGAGCATACATGATTTTGGAGCCAAGTTTTTAACAGCTGCTGCAAAAACATGATCTTCCAGGCTGTGTTCAGTACAAAGAGCTTCAGCTTTTAGAGCTTTATTGCTGTCAAAATGAAGCTGCCAAAACTAATGGCTACCCTAGGGCTATTCCGTAACTGTGCCCTTTTACAGCTTAAATAACCTTATGAATATTGGACTGGACTTTCAAGTTTGTGACTCCCATTGACTGAGGAATATGACTCTCGTATCTTGCTTTGATCCACCGCCAGTACATTTAATAAATTAAAATAGGAACCATAGTAGAAGCTCTTTTTATCAGGAGTTGTTTTCTCTTCCATGTGATCTTCTGTCAAGAACAGTATATTTTCCCCCTACCTTCTTCATACTGCAAAATTACTTGAATTTCTTAATAAAAATGCAACTTTTTTTTTGATACATTGAGGTTTTTGTTTGGGTTTTTTTTTGAGAAGGTGCTGTCTTGTTTGTAGTCTCACATCTGTAAATTTAGAATTGTTAAGGTAAGGTTCTTGTGCTTTCTAAAATGGTTTTATATTTTTTAAAAATGGAAAAGGATAGGGTTCAATCTTTTCCCATATATTAGCTTTCAGACTTCTGTACTGCTTTGGAGGAGTGCCGGATACCAATTGTAGGTTACAACCAGAAGATCCTCATTCTGTTGGTCAGATTTTTCTGTTTAGCAGACACTTCATACTGAGTCGAGTGATGTCAGTTAATGTAACAGTCTGGCATATTAGGTATTTCTATCAGCTTCCAGCTTTCATCCTTTATGTATGACTTAAAGGTAGGATCAAGAGTGAACAGAGAAAGCACTTTTGGTACAATGCTACTTTGGTATGTGTTCCAAGATTAAAAAAATGAAGATATACTGAGAAAGTGTTATGAACATAATAAAATTAAAAATATCAATTACAAGTCTACTCACTGAAGCTTCGACTTCAGGTTTTCTTTGTAGCATGTACAGAAACTACACACAGATAAAATAAATGCAGCTGCAGTTTAAGTGTGGCTTTTCTAGGGGTGTATAGATTCTCCAGCTCTGCACTGGGAAGCCAAGCACACAGACAGTTTGGGAGGACAGAGTCTAGCTATCAATGTAATAGTTATCCATTCTGAAAGGAGGAGGAAGGTAAAAATTCTTCCTATGGCCCTTCACTACTAGTGGCTGACAGGGAAGGCAGGACGTCGAGAGTGTGATGGTGAAGTCTGGGGACACAAAAAAGCAATTCTTATACATCTGTGTGAGATGCATAAGAAAGACCTGCACAAGCCTGCAGTAGTTTTTTAACATACTCTTCCAATCTGTGTCTTATAAATAAAACTTGTGAATTCTAAAACAAACAAACAAAAAAGGTGTAAAATCAAATAGAAAACCCCATCTGTGATGGATACTCAGTAGAAGAGCAATCCTGTCAAGAAAAACAAGTAAGAAAAAAAAAAAGAAGATTAATTCAGAAAGTGACTCTGTTGTGACAGGTGCACAAGCTGTTGGCCACTGACAGGCTGGGTGCCACCTGACCTGGATGCCTTGCAGATTTTGTGACCAGAGTTTATCGATCAGATAGCTCCATTGTGGGTATGGGGTTTCTGTCTTTCTGCATGAGGAATTTGTGATTAGCGAGCTGGAATGTGGCATATCTGACCAGGGTAACTGAAGGGGAATCACCTTATGGTATTAGGCTGGGATATGGTGAACTTATGGTACTGGCAGGGCAGGAGTATGTTATCAAAGGATGATCATCTACATTAAAAAATGGGATGAGGGTTGATGGACATGAACATGCACTCACCAGGGGACATTTTGGTCCACGTGCTGCATAAGAAGGAAGATAAATGAGCTGTTGAGCTCAGCCTGGCTAACATGGCTGATGGAAGAGGAGGCCACAGGAGAAGCAACAGCACTGCAGTAAGGCAGTTCCTCCTGCTCAGCCTGAATGACAGGCTTCATTTCAGGCTTCAATTCACATGTATGCTGAGTAGCAGAAAGAAGCAGGGAGCTGGAGGCTGTATTTCAGGGTAGTGTTGCCTACTGGTCACCAGTGCTGCCAAAACTTCAGTGTAATCTCTTTCCAGTAAATGTCCTGGCTATATCATGCCCTCAGCCTCTTGTGTTTAATTGTCGACATTTGATGGATATTCCTGGTTGGTCTAACACTCTACACCAGGATAAGAAACATCAGGAGATGTAATTTAATTTCACTTTTCTGTTTACATACTCTGTGCTGTATATATACTTCCTCAAGAACCTTATAAGTGATGCCACTGTATGATCAGCTCATGTTTTGTTACAGTTAAAGATGTAAGCAAGTATCTACATCTTTTACTTAAAAAACACACATAGGAGTCCCCTCATCTTTGAACGGCTCAAGTCTGTCATCCATTTAAGTAACGACAGACGCACACGTCTCTGCCAGAATGAGGCAGAGTCTGGAGCTATCGATTCTGTCTGAGCCTAGTTTTTGTGTTGTCAAAACATAACTTGTCTCCTGCAAACTTGAAGTCCTAGACAAAAGCAGACAGCATTGATGTGCAGTTATTTTAACCATTAGAGTTCAGACACCCTTCTGCTGGGGAAGGGAGACAGTATGGGATCAACCTCTTCCCAAACCTGCTCATGCTGCAGGCCAGCAGCTCAGGGAAAGCTAAATAACGTGGCATCGCAGATTACACCCCTACCAGCCTAGGCGTAGTGGCTACTTGGCAGAAATAAACCAGCTCCAGTTGTACTTCAGCGTGTTTTTAGCTCCAAAGCAGAAAGGGCACATTGTACTAGCTGTTGGCATCATCACAGGATTTGTGAGGCAAGCCTTTAAGCTGTTCTTGAGGATCTTGCTGTTACCAGATGTGGCCTAGAAGGACCTTATCTACTTGAAATCCAGCTGGTTGGGAAACAAAAATGTCAACCTTACCAACAGAATGCTCTGTGCAGGAATGTCAGACTTTTCTCCCACCCTTTCTTTTCATTTCGGAAAGTTAAATTCCCTCTGATGAAATGAAAGGTCCCATTACACGGAAGGCAGGCCTGACTGGAAGGACTCAGTCTCACAGACTGTCGGCACTGGCCCACTGTGTTGGCAGCAAAGCTAATGTACTGAAATTGCAATTTAGCTGCCACTAAAAATATGTAGCCCTGACCTTTGTGCTCCAACTCAAAATTCAGTCATAGTTTGAACCTATATAGTTTTTAGCTTATTGAAATGTGTAATCAAAAAAGCAGGTGGTGGGGAAGAGGAGCGAACTCTACAATTTTAAACAGGGACTTTTTCACAGAAATTATCTACATACCAGCATTGTGGTGCGCATCTTCAAGCTGGATGATCTCTGCGCATAATTAGCATCTTTTAAGATGGAAAACGTAATGTGTCAAAACACTATTAGTAGTGCATAGACAAATATTCCTAGCTGTATATTACAACTATGTAGAAATTATGCTCACATGGTTATACAGATAGGTGAGGTGTTAGCCACCAGGGTGTAATATGGGAGCTTTTTAATGAAAAGATTCAAAAAAATATTTTCAGTACCACAGAAAAAATTCTTTCTACAGCCACAAAACCAATTGTTCCTTCTGTTTTCAGCCACTAACCTAGACCAAGACTTCTTCCCATAGAGGGGGACACCTGCTAACACTTGCTTTTCAGTACTGATAAATAAAAGGTGTAACTCAAAGCATATGTTGTTTTAGGGAACTGTCATAATTTCAACTCCTTTCTTTGAGGTTCTCACTCTTTGGTGTTGGGTTTAAGGACAGTTACTTAAAAGCATGCTTCTGACATCAACTGCTCATAACTTTGCTCCAGACGTCTCCTAAATGAAATGCAGAACTACTTTTGCCTTACTGAAATTAAAAAAAAAAAAAAAAAAATTAGCCCATTTCTAAGGAATTTTTGGTTGATTAGCTCAAATAATCTGTCTGCTAGTTTTAACATATTTGTCCTCATGGTGTAGTGTACGTTAGGTCTTAGTGCTATGGGTTTGGTACAGAGCAAAATGCAACCTGCCAAGGAAGATGGTTCCTAAAACCAAACCCCGTTTCCTTTCCATAAAGGTCTTCCTCTCCTGTATCCAGATAGCCAGCCTTAGTGCAAAGCACATGCCAGCTTACTACTGTGAAGATGGGCTTAGTACAGTAAAAGTCTATTACACCTGAAGTGATATTCATTAGACATAGAAAAGATGGCTGCTTGGGGTAAACATCCTTCCACTGGGGCCAGCCCTTGTGCTCTCCTAGCATAAAGCATAACAGTGTAGTACTCAGAATTAGCTTAAACAGGCAACACATTTAGTTTCAACTGTAGCATTAATTACATAAGCTATATTATCTCTGAAAAAATCTTTACTGATTTTGAAAACACACTTCACTTACCAAGAAAATGTGAGCATAGTTACTCTCTTGTTCTTGTGATGTTCAGTCCTGTGTATGAATGGTCCAGCCTTTCAGACCTCTTCCTACTGAGCAGAGCCCTAAACCCCAAGCTAAACTTTTCTCCCTGTGTTTGCTTAAAAATAGGAATCATCTAATACAGCACACACAGAGCTGCTGCAGGTAGTCGGCAAAAAAAGTAAGCTAATAGGAGTGTTAGTCAACTTTCCCATTCTTTGACTCATGCATCCTACTTTAGCTTAAGAGGAAAAATATGTAATTAGAACATTTTTCTATTACAGGGACAGTAGCTGTCTCCTGGAATTGATGCTCAGGTTTCTTCCTAGATCTAGCTCTCACTTTCCCCATGCTGACGTTCTCTGCCAACACGCACGAACACACTCACTCTTTCTTCCTCCTTCCTGTCCCCATCAGAATGGGGCTTTGATAAAGCTCTTTTCCTGTAATGACTGTTTTAAAATTTTCTCCACAAAGCAATGAATACAGATAATGACATGTGACATCAGATATTCTTGATTTTGCCAATAGAAGCCTGGCAGAAAATGATTAAAAAACTGACTCCCCAGTTTGTGAATGGCTATGTTTAAGGATGTAACCCCTCTTAACTTTTTTTACACCATGGTACAGTATAGTTCACTCAGCCTGAGAGGAGGATAATGACAGCTTTATAAAGAATCTCACATCACACCTTCAAGTTTTCTTCTTATCTCAAAGGTTGCACCACGCATTAAAGCAATAGTCTGTATTAATCTAACCTCTGACATTTGGGCCGTATTAACCCACCAATGCAGGTTTATGTATCTCACACCTCAGACCCTATCAAGAAATTTGACAGTGGCAGCTTGATAAGGACACCATACCTTACTGAACTTGTTCTAAAAACAACATCAGCAAAACACTCCTCTGATTGCACTTTTTCATGACCTTACTTACTTGTGCTCACTTTTCTTTAGCTGTTGCCCATTTCTGTGCCATTTCTGTGGCATCAGAAATACTGTAAGGAAGGAGCACTGAAAATTCCCACTTTTCTGTAAAAATATTAACACCCTGGAAGAAAAAATATGTGGACAGTCTATAAACTGGAAACTTGAGCTGTTCATTTTTACATGGTAAAATAATTGTTAAAAAGTGGGTTATGTTTTTAGTGAGACTGATCACATTTTTTTAGTTTCTGTACTGGACTACTTAACAAATCAATATTTATTACCACCTACTTCACAGTGAAAATTCTACCAGAGGGATGTTTCTGGCACCGCAACAGTTCAAGCAATCACTGCAGTAAATTCAGATTCTCTTTTTGTTCATGTGGTGTATATATAGTGAAATAACACTCCCCAAATTGTGTATTATCCCAGCTTCCCAAGCTGGGATTTGTATTGGAATATGTATTTCAACAGAAGGAGAAAATAACCAAATTCTCAAATTAAACTTTGTTTCAAGAAAGTTGGGACCATTCTAAGGAGTTCTGCGACAAAGTGATTTACTGCTGTAATGTTTATATGTCTTTTAAAAAAATAATAAAAATAATTAAAATTATACTTTCAGAAAATCTTAAAAGCCTGCAGGCGCGGTTTCTGTCTTCTCATTTCACCCTTACTTAGACAAATTCTCATTCATTATGTTGAATGCTTTTTGATTACTATACTTTGATTAAACAATGATGGTGACTATTGTAATTACAGACAAAAGTCAAGTCAGCTGTTTTATTAAATACATAGTTCTAAAAACCTTTAGAGAGGTTGGATAATGAATGCACTGAGAGCACTTGACTGCACAACTTAAGAAACAAATGATAGCTCTGTTTCAGAACTGCATGACAGGTTCTTGAGAGATTCCTTTTCACACTTGTCCAGTGATATTTTTAGGAACCACAGCTTACAAAAGAGCCAGTGCTCTATTGCAGTCACTTTTCAAGGCAGCTCTGGCTAGATTTACATTCTTTTTATCTCCTTTCTTTTTTTTCTCTCATTATCTTCTTGCTTTCTTCTCTTCTCCTCTTAGTTACAGGATTCCTTGGATCATAGATCTCAAAAGTGTCTTCATCCTGCATGCTTGCATCTTTCACCTTTCTGCTTCTATCTTCAAATTGAAGAACATGTGACATCCTACGAAAATAAAACATACCTTAAATTCAGTGAAAGAACAGAAAGTTAGGATTTGTAATTATGATATGCACGGCAAGATTTTAGCACTGTGACTTATTTTTATGCACAGCAAAAAGAGACAAGTTTTGCTGGGTTTTTGGTGGTGTTGTTTGTTTTTTTTTTTCTTTCTTAGTAGACCCTAATATTAGAAAGTAACCACTTTTGTGAACACCCATTTTGAAAAATACAGCTAGAAAGTTTGTTCTACTAGATTTTATTTCACATGCTGAACTTTCTTGTCTTGTCTTTCTCTTATTTAACATATCTTCTCAAATGTACTGAAAAATTTTCCCAGGAACAGGGAGTGTTTTGCAAGTTTTCCTATAAGTCACTTTGGACTTCCTTTCACCATTAAGGTTTTACAAAAGGGAGGGAGAGCTTGCATGGAAAACGCTTGAAGCAGGTACACAAGATCAAAAAGGGAATGCTTCATGTCCTGCTGCTCCACCTTAATTTGGTTCAGTTCATGCTTTTTAATTCTTTGAATAACAAACTAAATGAATGCTTTGTTCAATCCAATTTTTTTTCTACTGTTGATTAGAAATTTTTCCCCCAGTAGATATTTTCCCATTTCAGCACATTCCCAGTAATCTGAAAACATCACCATTATCAGTTTGAGAAGTGGGCCCATGCGAACATCAGGAGGTTCAACAAGGCCAAGTGCAAGGTCCCACACCTGAATCAGGGCAACCTGCAGTATCAATACAGGTTGGGGGGATGAAGGGATTGAGAGCAGCCCTGCATAGGAGGACTTGGGGGTACTGGTGGATGAAAAGCTGGACATCAGCCGGCAATGTGTGTGCGTAGCCCAGAAAGCCAACGGTATCCTGGGCTACATCAAAAGAAGTGTGGTCAGCAGGCTGAGGGAGGGGATTCTGCCCCTCTGCTCTGGTGAGACCTGTGATAGTTTCACTGGGCTAGCCCTTGGCTAGCAGCTAACGCAGCTGTTCACCTACTTCCCCCCCACACCCAGAGGACAGGGGAGAGGATTGGGGGCAAGGATTAGAAGGCTTGTAGGTTGGGATAAGAACTATTTAATAATAGAAATAAAAGAAAACTTAAAAAAACCCCTAATAGTAGAATAGTAGTGATAATGATAACAGTAATAAAATATACAAATGAGTGATACACAGTGCAACTGCCCACTACTCGCCGACTAAGCCCAGCCCATTCCCAAATAATGATCCCAAGGGAGCGACAATCCCGAACCGAAACCACAACCTCAGAAGAGCGAGAGCCCGAGTGAAAAAAACCACACGAATCCCCCCCTTCCCAGTCAGCCCCTAATAATATACTAAACATTATGTGACATGATATGGAATATTTCACTGGCACTCTCCCTCCCAGTCCTGGTGCAGCTGTGAAACAGCCAAACACGGTGGCCTTGAGCTCCAGCAGCAACTAACAACACCAGTACTTTTATCACTGATGTTCTCATAACAAGTCTGAACTGAAACCAAAACACGGCTCTTCTAACTACTGAAAAGAAAATTAACTCTATCCTAGCTAAACCAGGACAGACCCCACCTGGAGCACTGCGTCCAGCTCTGGAGTCCTCAGCACAAGAAAGATGTGGACCTGCTGGAGTGGGTCCAGAGGAGGGACACGAAAATGATCAGAGGGATGGAACACTTCTCCTGTGAGAACAGGCTTAGAGAGATGGGGTTGTTCAGCCTGGAGAAGAGAAGAGAGTCTCTGGGGAGACCTTATTGCAGCCTTTCAGTACTTAAATAGGGCCTATAAGAAGGATGGGAACAGACTGGTGAAGCACTGGAACAGATTGTCCAGAGAGGTGGTAGAAGCCCCATCCCTGGAAACATTCAAGGTCAGGATGTATGGGGCTCTGAGCAACCTGATCCCATTGAAGATGTCCCTGCTTACTGCATGGGATTTGGCCTAGGTGACCTATAAAGGTCATTCCAACCCAAACTATTCTATGATGACCTGGGGTCAAAAGAATTTTGTTAGCTGTAGTCAGTTGCAGGAAAGCCTGGAGCTTATCAACTATGGCCTTATTAGCAGGTGTCAGTGAGGTGAGAATTAATACAAGAGCTGTCAGAAGACTATCAGTTTTAGCTTGGACAAACAGTATTTTTAACAAAAGGACAAATTATTTACTCTACCCAAAGAAAAAGAGAGGTTGGAGGAAAATAGAAGAAATCCAAACCAAAGATGCTTACAAGTTGACCAATGGTAAACCTGTTGATCTTTAATTACAAGTTAAAAACACTTGAATATACAGTCATAGTAAAGGTGCTACTTATAAACCGAGAGAGCAAGTACAAAGTTCATATGTTCAATTAAAAAAAACCCAAAATGGAATTAAAAGATTTCTCAGTGCACACAAACATGCCTAGGCAAAACCCACACTTATGTTTGGATTTTCTATTAATCAATTGCAGTCTTTGACTTTGATAGAACAACTTAAAATAATAAGAACTGTACTGAACTAATATATAAGTATCAATTTTTATAGCGTTAGATGTCTTTGTCTACAGTCTTTGTGACAGAAAATCCAGGAAAAACAAGTCAGTATCAGAATGAAAGTTTTGTGGCCAATGAAATACTGCTTCATCAGTCTCTTGGAACACCTAAGAGTTCCTGAATTAAACAGTTTTTTTCAAAGACCTCTAGTGCAAATCTCCATATATAAAGAAAGTGAAAGAGGAAGAACCAGCCCAGTTACTGTCAATTACAATACAGTTCTATTAAAGAAACCACACAAAATTCCAAGCTATATACTATATGGGATCTGTTTGAATGCTTTAGAAAAATCTTAAAAACAAAACCTAAGACTTTTCCTCACAATTGATTCTTGACATGTGGGTTTCATAAATATGTCATTGTACAGCATTGTCAGCATGCCTGCATATTATCCTATCCTATGGAAACACTTAAAGAGTTGTTTCCAGTGTATAAAATTTCAGTATTTCATAACCCTGTACACACTCCTAACACCAAAACTTTTTTTTTTTCTTTTAGTCATATCTACAATTCAGAATAACATAATGTACCATCAGAGTGACTCACAATTGCGTAGTTGTAGTTTAATTATAAAAACATTGTCTCACACTGGAGGGACTGAAGTAATTCATTTTAGTTAACATGCTTTCTGCATTTGTCATATTCTTCTCACTTATTAAAGATGAGCATTTAAATATTTTTTGAGAACACATAACGAATCACACTATCCTAGTCTGAATTAAAATACAGGCCTAGAGATGGAGTCACCCCTTGGTGAGTGGTTTTTAAGTGTGTAATATGAATATATGTAGAAATGTAGTCACACTTAGCCATTTCATCAACTTGGGTTTCAAAGAATGCCACAGCACACCTGCAGGATACAACTAATAGGAATTAAAAATAAATAAATGTCTAATTCTTGTGTCAGACTACACTGTGTCCCAGGTAGTTTGCAAATTAGATGCAGCAGATTCAGACTAAGCAATGTTTACTTCTCTCCAAGAGCTGAAAGAAGTCACAGTCCCTGACTCCATAACTTTCCACTGAGGTGTTCCCAGCTGTGATTAAAAATAAGCCAATATTAAGAAACTTTTTGATATTCCCAGAATCAATTTCAGATGCAGCATCTCATAGGTAAAGCAAAATAAACACAGACTGTGGTAGAGATTTAAAAAAATATTTTCCTGATGTTAACTTAAGCTTATTTTTTGCAAGTCACCCATCTTCACATGTAGATGTGTTTTGCATCTCTATCAATGGTAAATCATACTTAATACTGTTTTCCAAAACCAACTCAAATAGTTTTCTTTTTCAAGGAACATGGGAAGTATTTAATAATTATTTGTATATGAATTATTTGAATCTACAGTAATCTTACTCAAGCTCCTCCAAGAAGAGTTTGCACTTACGTAATTTTCCAAGTGCAGAGTTATGGCTGCAATTCCACAAATACAGGCTGCATGAAACTTCTCTTTGTTCGGTTTATAGCTCTCTTCCCTTCCCCATGCTCCTGGGTTCAGTGGAAAGCTGGCTGCCCAGTCATGCTTTTGTAATGACTCTGCCGAAAGCTCTAACTTCATCTCTGGTCTTTGGGAACCTCCTAACTTGTGGTTATCACCGCTTGTTGACAGTTAATTTTAAACAAGTGAGACATACTACTTCAAAACACTTTTTTTTTCAAAATTTGTTGTCAGTTCTGCTATGCAAAACTCAAAAGAAAAAAAAAGTTTTGTAGCTTAAGTTTTTTTTCATCAAAACTATTTTTAATAAAATAGCTTGCCAAAACTGATTATTTGAGGTTTAAAGTATCTAGGTGTGCAAATTGTTAACTTTCTTTAGAAGAAGAAGTAACCACAAAATTCTTTTCTTAACATCTTTTACTAAGATAGTGCTGCAAATCAGAATCAGCTATCTTAGCATGGATTTACTGCTGGAGAGGGTTGATTTTTACCCTCTGACAGGGTATGATGTCAGATTACTCAGATGACAGCCTACAGTTTAACCGTTGTTCTATCCCATATAATGGGGGAGCAGCTGTTCTGCTATACTGCACTTCTTTCCTTCAGTGTTACTAAAGGAAATTCAATATTTGGCTCTCTTCTGTATTCAAAAAAATAGACTGAAATACCTGAATTCATTCAAGATTGTTTCAGAGATAGCACAGGATTTCAAAGGTACGTAGAGAGTCTCCTGGCCTAGTGGTATTCTCAGATAACAATTTTTGCAACAGTCAGCAAAGATTACTGCTTCTTCACAGTTACTAGCAGAGTAGCTCCTATATGTCCTTAAGCTATGGTAACTAATACATTACCTTGACGATCAGTTTGATGACTTCCTAGGAGGTAACAAGTGGGAAAATGTTGTCTGCGACTGAAGCTAAAAAAGAAACTTCAGCACACCAGAAAGCATTTAAGAATTATTACAGTATGATTAAGCTGTGTGTCCAAGAGTCTAGCACAGGCAACACCATATTTGTCAACTATGCATCAAAGAACGAACCCCACCTATACAGTGGTCTCCAGGCACACTCAGCCAGTTTGTTCCAGAGACACATCCTTTTGAACTACTCTCGTGAGATGGTACTTGTAAGAGAAGATATGATATACAGTACTCCCTCTGATTTTGAGATGGCTCACAGCCACGCATTGGATCTGAACTATACACCAGCTGCTGACAGGTGGCAGTCATGTTAAGCATAGCATAAACAGAAGCCTGGTATCACAACAGCTCTGGCCTTTCCAGAGCAGCCCTTTGGGAGAAACCAAAGTGGCAGTCAGGGAACGGAATCACTTTGAATCTCAGTAAGAGCAAGGAAGCACTATGCTTTTGCACTAGTGATGAAGCTTGAATATCCAGGTACAAATGCACTGCATGCATCGGTGATATTTTACTAACTGAATGAAAGCCCAAAGCTTCATTGCTTAATTCCACACTTGCTTATCAAACTGACAAAGCTGTTGGCTATTTCCAGCTCACCTGCTGCCCATTCAACCTCCCTTGCACAAGTGACTCTTCACATCATACCCTCTGGTGCCTCCACCACTTCAGTGGAGAGCCTGGGACATTACCTTGCACTCACCTATGTCAGCACTTTAAACAGCTGAGCTTTACAGTAAATCATCAAGAAGTGTGGACAAAAATTATGTTCTGACAACTCTGTTCTGGGGGTAGTAGATTTTGGCAGAGAGGTAAGTTTAAGCAGGTTTAGCCAGGATTCATTTGGAGGTGCCTGCATAAAACATGGCAGCTGGTGATATATTCCTTTTTTTCTGCAATCAGCAGGCACCAAGGAAAAGTAACACACAGCTTTTCACTTTCCAGATGCAGAACTGTATGTTATAAAAATGCACTACTTACAGACAGAACATCTAAACTGGTGCTCAGAACATCGGCAAAAACTACATACTGCTTCTAAGTGCAGATTAAATGAAATAATCATATTGCTATAAAATTGACAATATCATAAAACATATTGCTATGTTTTATGAAAGCTTTTGGTTCTCTCCATCAGGGTGCTTAAAATGAACAAAGCAGGAATAAGTATCTGTGTCAAAAAATTCAGTACTGCTTCTTGCATTGTACAGAGAGTTTAAAAAAATAAAGAGACCAATATGGACCGTAACTACTAGTACTACCATTCGTTTCTGAGTTCAACATTGCTTGCAAGTAAAGCTACCTGCTTTTCTCAATTACCACCAATGCACCATGTATTTAAAAGAAAAATAATGAGAGGTACTCAATTACTACTGCTTTCCTTAAATTATATTCTATTTGCCACTTACACTTATTAACACTTTCCTGCAAATATGGTAAAGGTGTATATTAAACCATAAGCATTAACATAGAAAACATTATAACACTTTCCTCCCATCACCCTTATGATAGGTAGGCAGTGGATAGAAATGTGGCTCGTGAATGGATGAGAAAACAGATGTGTGAATCCACAGACCAAGGCAAATGAGATTTCTCTCCCAAGGAAAAAAAAATAAATCATCTGTTCTGGAAGAATGAACTCACTGGCACTCTTTTCACTTCCAACAAAGTAGCAGGTGGCACAGGAAGAGCAGAGACAGTTACGAAACACGAAGAAACAGCTGAGAGACCAAAAAGAAAAAATAAATTGAGGAAGGTAAAGACTAGAAAAAGGACAGGAATGAGAAACAATAACAGAGAAAAAGAGATTGACCAAAATGTAAATAAAATGAAGAAAAATGTCAAATGACAACTAAAAATGAGCAAAAATTTTGAACAAAGGGGAGAGAACAAGAGTATAAACAAGAAAAAAAGATCGTTAAAACCATAGAACAATGGGAATTTTGATGGAGGAAATACGTTAATAACATCTAATCTTATTTCTGCCTTTTTTCAGAATTGAGATGCTACAACCAAAACAAGCTGCTTTGCTCAGGCTGCTGTCACCACTCCTTGCATTAGAATGTCCAAAAGCTATACAAATAACTTTGAAAATACAGTGCAGCAGGAGAGAGGAAATATGTCTCTAATGAAACCAGCAACCATCACTAATAGCTCAGTGCAACACAACTCTTGAAGTCAAATTCCTCACCTTCTGTCTACACTATCTCACCACCCAACTCTCTTTTTCTTTTTGGGTAAGAGATAACCTATCATCCCTCTTTTAACGCAAAGGAGTCCGGTAATCTAAGTTTCTCCCTCTTACAGATCATGAAAAGAAAAATAATTTTTCACAAAAACTTGAAGTAGATACTGATCCTTACAGCAATAAAGATTGGTAGGATGAATACTGCTATAGACACAGTCTTGAACCTGGATTAATCTCTTTAATTCTCACTGTTTCACACAGACACTGCTGTCACAAAAAAAGATGTGTACAGGAAACAAGCTTCCATGAGAATATTTTGTCTCATTACATCATAGTATCAAAGCTCTGCTAAATTACCTATGAAAGTCCATACTCTTCTGTAGCACTTGGTATTTAAACTTTTCACTATATCACACGCTGTTCCCATTTGAGCCTAGTTAGCCAGACTGGGCATGATTTTACTTTAACGGAGTTTATAATGCCTCCTAGTAATAAATCTGTGGTCAGAGGTTTCTGCTGTGATTGTTACCACTAACAGATTTAACTCTTTCTTGTTTCACTGCTTGTTTCCACCATTCCACATTTGTTTGTTCCTCTTTGTCCATCTCCTTTCCTAATGATCACTTATCCTTTCAGTTCTTTGTGCTTTCATAAAATCTTATATTTTTCAAATATATTCAATTGCTGTTTAAAAAGAGAAATAAGATTTGCTATTCAGGTTTAGCCAAATTCAAGTCATTAGTTATTCAATAGAAGTTTCTAATATAAAAAAATGCTTAGAGGAGTATTGAGAAAATTGCTATAAATACAGGTGCCATACTGCAGTCTACTATGCAGGTTAAGTATTTAATTCTACATCAAAATAATACTGTTTCAAACCATATTAGTGAATATGGTACAAACCATAGACTTTAGACTGAAATTTAAGATTTCACTATTGCTATAAATAACCCCAGCCCAAGCACTCTCCTGAGGTTAATTTTGTTCTGCAAGACGTGAAAGTGGTATTCTCTAGCTGTCGGATGAACAGAGTACTATTAGCCTAGAATATTTCAGCATTCGGATGTTAACAGTGGAGGTAGCATTATCGCTGCTCTTGCACAGAGCAAAAGTCTCCCCAATTCTAAGGAAGCAAAACTGATAAAAACATGCTTTAAAAAATATTATACAAAGTCAGACAGTACACTTCTGTTAACTTTGACTAGCTCTTTGCAATTGTATTACAAGTACTGGAGGACTAAGAAATTGGTTTAACCTCTTCAGAATAACCAGCAAGCTATAGGTCCTCCATAGGCCAAAGAATGAATTGTTTACACTTTCTCTTGGTGTAGGTCTACAGCATAAAATGATCAGAACAGAACTTTTGCAGAGATTTCGAATGTAATACTTTTTGAGATATTCTAATTAAATGCTATATGCTCGGGTTTACCCCAAAATATTAACTGCAAAAATAATAAGAAACTAACAGTTCCACTAAGTATAGGCTATCCAGGTTAAAAAACCCAAAAGATAGTTCAGTTTTTGCAAAGCTAATAACAAAGTAAACTATTCCTGGTGAAGGCTAATATAACAGAGTATCCTTCCATTGTTCACGACAGTACTAGCAATTCCTTTTTTTTCCCTTGAAAGAAGATTTACTTGTGAGTAACCCCCTAAGAGAAAGGGAAAATTGGCTTAACTACAAAAAAGCTCATCCAATTCAAAAGATAATCAAAGCACTGTGGGAAAATGTGATTAGTTCTCCTAGTAGCAGAATCAGAAATACATAAAACTATGATGACTTAACAATTCTAATCAATAAATATTTTTCTATCAGAAATTCAGTTATCCCATTTTTATATTGCATCTGTTTGGTAACAATTCATATAGAGTATATTTATACTATATCCTTTCCCCCTTCATAAAAATGTTAAGTAGTTTGATGAAAGAAGCTGGGTGTTTTAAATAGACAGCTGCTACTGGTAGAGTAGATTGGTACAGAAGACTATAATGCAAATTCCAGATGTTGTTCCAGACAGTGTACCAATGTAGAAAAACTTTACACAGCATTTACTATAAGGACATGGGAACAGCCATACCGGAATAGACCAATGATCCATCCAGTCTAGCATCCTGTCTCTGGCAATAGCTTGTACAATATCCAACAAAGCACCTTCCCAAGTTAATACAGTCAGGCAGTACTGTATCACCAGAGCACAGAGCTGAAGTGAGGGGAAGGAGAAGAGAGCACTTCTAGCACAAAAATATTCAGATTTTCATTACTTTCAGCATTCTCTGGACACCCTCCCTTCTTTTTTGCCCTTCCCTATCCCTATCCCCATTCTGAATATGTCCAAAACTTTACTGTTTAAATATGTCATTGAATGAGATGAAGCTGGGGTGCTTGAAAAGATGTGTAAATAGGCAGGAAGCTTAAACTAGGCTATTAAAGATTTAGAAAATTACTTCTTCATTCTTCACTAGGTTTGCTGGCAATAAATAAAATGTAAGATTTCCAGACAGTAAATGTAATACTAGATATCCCTTGAGTAAAGCAAGGATCATCTCTGAGTTTAAGTCAAACAGTAGTCAATTCCAGGCCCAGATGCCTAGTCCAAATAAACTCAGACATGGAGGAATTAACAAAAATTAAACAAACAAAAAACCTACCCCAAATGTTCTGAGTTTCTCAGGCATGCCAAACAGCTAGAGGCAATAAATATACAACTTCAGCAGAAGAACAATTTGTTAACACAAAATTACTGACTGAAGCAGTGGGCTAGCAGCTAGTATTTACATATCCAGGTGGAAAGAAAATTGGAGGAAAAAAAAAAAAAGATTTACAGCAAGAAGGATTTTTTTTCTTTCTTCCTTTAAACGTTAGTGGCAATTCTAAAACCCAAACAAATATTTTTTTTTGCCAAGCAGAAAAGAAACCCCTCTTTCCAATGTGTTTCTAATACAGACCTCTGGCATTCATTTATACTTTGTAACAACCGAGTAAGTATTTTGTCAACTTTTTAAAAATGTAGTTGAGTAAATCAATGGCCTTAGCAGGAGAGACCTAATATAGAGCCAGTTTTTCCAGACTAGTGGAGGAATATTGGCTCAAGTCTGGATGGGAGGAGGGGAGCAAACATGGCTTTAATCCATCTTTGTGCCTCACTGGCATAAATTACAGCAGCACTCTTTCCTTCGTTCTCCAAGCTAACATTGGCATGTGAAAAAGACTGCTGCTTAGTTTTCAGGAACTTACTGTGTTTGTCACAGCTAAGCTTCTGCAACTGAATCTGCAGAGACTGGTGCTAATCTTGAGGAAGCCATATTTCATAATCCTCAGTCTGAGGTATTATAGTAAAGAAAGAGACTGTATTTTAGAAAACGTGTATAAAGGTAGGTTTATGAAAGCAATATAACCAATATTTTTAGGTGTTCATCCAGAAGACTTTCAATATGCAAAGTTTATAGTAGATGCTGTATGAAATAGGAAACCCTGGAAATAATTATCAAATTTATGTGGAGTAGATACTAACCGTGTACATCATTATTTAGTTCTTAATATAAATGAAATATTGCAATATTAAAAACAGTCTGGCTAACTTCAACACTCACCTGATTCGGAAATTGCTATTTCAGTTTAAAAAACCTCAAACTAAACCAATTCTAGCCTAGTCTCTACAACACACATTGCAAAGGTGGTGCCTTGATACTTTTTTTAGACCCAAATCTCCCTCTCAGCCACTAAGTCTTTTACTGGGAGAATACAAAATAAATTAAATACTGTGTGTTCCCATTTCTAACTGCTCCAGATTTCTCAGTGAAAACAATGCTAAATATTCTGAGAGAAGTTTTCCCCGTATCATGAACAAAAACATTTTTTGAAGAAGAGAAAGGATGTAACTATTGATGCTGGATAGAGAATACCTTCATTGAATACACAGATTTATTTTTTGTTTGTTCTGGAGTAAAACACAACTATCTCTACAAACCAGGTGAAAAATTATACAGTCAAATTGCAATTAATGTCCTGGCAGAAATGGCTTAGCATTAGCACCCAATGTTGTCAAAATATTTAACTGGCCTCAGTGGTAGTTTTGCAAAATTCAGAACTGGGAACAGATTACAGAACTTGACATATATAGACCAGGCTGCACTTTAGATGGTTAGTGACGAACTTCAGTGTGCTTTTTTGTCCACAGAAGCAATACATGAATAAAACCAGACCCATTCCTTTTATTTTTTGCTATACAGGTGATCAGATCTATGCAAAGCGTCACTGTGCAAATCAAAATAATATTGTGTGACCAAGAAGAAGGAATCTTTAAAAGTCTTCTAAGAGACCCAAGATTTTAAACAGCCTATTTAAGTGAATAGTGCCATTCAATTCCCACTTGAATTGTTTTTAATCCTCGCCATCTTAAATGAAGTTTGTCACAAGAAACTAACATGACAATAGTCATGCCATGCCAAAATTAGTAATTACACAACATGCACATGAAACAACCTGTTAAGCCAGATCTGAAATGCCATTTTGTTTGAGATGGAAGACCTTGACTCACATAATTTTCACAACCTTTTGAATGTAAGTTGGAAGGTATTTTCAGGCACTGACTTATTCACTTTATTTTAAAAAATGCCTATTTTTCCTATCCCTCAAATTAACCAACATTTAGAATAGCTCAGACTCAACAAAGGTAACTAACCATAAGAATTTTAAACTGAAAAACCATGTGAAAAAACATGACCTCATTCCAAATTCCCATTTTACTCATTCTTTCTTGTCCCACATTATATCCAAAAGCTGAATGGATTTATGTTATTTAATATCAAAAGAAAAAGTAAGTTTCAGAGTCTAGATATCCTCCCAAAAATATGTAAGTGACTGTCTCATTTACATTTGTTACTTAGTTAATAGCTATGACAGTGTTCCACGGGGAAGGAAAAAGTTGATCACTTTAAAGATTACAAGCTTTGTAGTTCACATCCAACACCTGAAATTTCACCCAGGAAACACTTCAATGCTTCAGTTATGAAGCACTGCCTATTAATTAAATGAACTATGTAGCATGCTGGCGGTCACAGTCAAATTCTAAATGGCTGTAGAGTGCATTACTAGTGCAGACAGGCCAGTGATGAGATCTGAATCCAGAAGAAGAAATCCTACATTTCTAGCTGAGTGCAGAATAAAGGAAAAATTACAGGGCTCCACTGTAACACAAACTCTAAAATGAACCGGACGTCTACTTGCAGCGCTGACTTGTGAATTGATGGGACTAATAATAGATCAAGCCCCACTAGTGAGGATGATACAAACTTTGTCTGCATCCCTAGTGGCAGGGTGTAACAATAGTTAAATGCACTTCACATAATTACACTCTAAACATTCAAGGTCAGGCTGAATGGGGCTCTGAGCAATCTCATCTAGTTGAAGATCATAGAATCACAGAATCATAGAAT
>NW_010327814.1:0-21538 GCF_000700745.2 Antrostomus carolinensis
TTTTTTTTCTAATTTGTTGCAGTTTTTTTCTGCTCAAAAATCAAGGTGGTATTCATTGGGTCAGCTGTAGATGTGAGTAACTGGTCTAATCAGCTACACTCTGGCCCTATACTCAGTGGACACAAACAGGCACTTTTAAAGTGCTAGTCTTTTTATCTAAATGTCCTATGATAGGCAAGATTAACTGCCTTCTAAATGTTCCTGATTTTCTCTATTAAAGGTAAAGGTTACCAACAACAATTATAAATGTCTACACAATACACATCCACAGTTTAGTGGAAATCTTGCTTTCTCACCTGTTTCAGTAGTGCCTACCCCAGTGTTTTGAACATTGCTAAGCTACAAGTAAGATTTAAGAGCCTAAATAATAAGTGTTCAGTTGGACTTCACTGATTAATTATACATTAATTCCAATAAACTTCAATTTATCTAATTTGAATATGTCTTCTAATATTCTGGAATATTTCTTTCTCCCTCAAAAAGTGTGAAATTTATCGCCATTAAGAGATGACGGAAGATGCTTAAGCAACTGAAGGAAAAAAAAAATCAAGAGGTAATTTTTAAGGGATTTAATGACAGTTTTAGTCCAAAACACTTTATTCTAAAGGTGGCAAGATAAAACAGCCTTCAGGAATTAAAAATTTCTAATATTAGAACTGCTTTATTTCCTTCAGTAATGATTAGAATTCCCATAATCTAAGACAGAAGACTGTGGCCTGCAGCCATGGAATCAAATAGATTATACTTTTATTGCTGCCCATCAGACACCAAGTAAAAAAAGTGCCTTACAACAGCATGCAGAAATGGCAACTCATCAAGCAGACTGTATGCTCAGGTATCACAGTCCAGAACAAATACCAGCACTGTCAGTGGCACTGCCTTTTAACAGGAAAAGGTTAAGGATCCTTTTTTTTAGCATTTTTTTGTTCTAGGTTTCTGTTGCACTTCCAAGTTGACGTAAAGAGAAGTAAGCTTTATTCTGTTCTTATTTTGATATTAGTTATATCTTCCCAACACACTGACCGAAGTCCTTTGAGACTTTTGTGTGTATACTATAATTGAGCTGCATAAGCCTGGATAGCAATCAGTGTCTTCAGTAGCTATGCACAGCAGTAGCCAGGAAGCATAGAGCAAACACTTCTGCTGATGCATACAGGAAAAATAGGTAAGAGTCTCTCACTCATTTTTGCTATATTGGCTTCCCAGTGGCAACAGAAATAAATATATAAAATTCATTTTTTGTCATGTCAGTTTTTGTGACTTTTAATGTATACACCAATATGTCACATAAGCAGTGGTAACTGGGTACATACACAACTCTGCAACGAAAACAGTTGAAAATAAATTCTTTTATTTCATAGTTGTGATCATTTAAAAGTCGAGATAACTTAGTCTTCCTCAATCACATACTGAAACCCTTTATTTGAGAAACAGATAAAAGCTGGTCATCTTCTTGCATTGTTCAGGTAACAATCTCAGCTTGATTGCAACTGAAAAAAAAAAAAAAAGGCATTCTCAAACTAAAAAAGTAATCCCTTCCTTCCTCCTGTTGACAAACTTCTTTATTCTGCGGGAATATTTTGTTGCTTGTTTAAATTTTCTTTGCAGAATATGACTTAGCACAATTTTTGGAAATTCTTTCCTCCTCACTGTTTTTTCTGATCTTAAGGATGGAGTTTGCTAAGCTCATCAGACTTATTTTCCTCTCTGGGACGGCTATGTGGTTATTTTTTCTTTTATTTCATTAAGTGGCTTGTTCATATGAGATATTGGAAACATGCTGTGCAAGTTTGTGAAAATAAAACCCAAATAAACTAAAAATGAATATCCAAGGTAAAACTGTCTTAGACTCTCCAAGCAAATAGTTTATATTATTAGTATTTATACCAGAGATGTTTTACTTTTAAATGTATGTTTCTTGTGTTTTCTAAGAAACATGCTCAAATCTATACTTAATAAAAAAGAAGGTTGCAAATTTGAATAATAAGAAAAATATGTTAGTGAATGCCTGCATTGCTTATCCCTTTGTTTTATTTATGGGGTAATTAAGGAAAAAAAAGTGTGCTTTTCTTTTCATAGGTATGTTCAGTTTTTATAATTAGCATATGGGTTTTGATAACGATTATGTTTTGCAATGTGATTATTTCAGACAGTGAAATCAGAAGGATATTAATTTTTCAGGGATTTCTTTTTTTTTTTTTTCATTCCTATGTTGATTTTAAGATTTTGTTTTACTGAGAAGAGTGAGGAGGAAGAATTAGGAAGGGATAAAGATATGATCTAACCATGACAAAGGAAGTAGTTGGTTGGTATCTAAATGAAACAAAAGCATTTGACTTCTGAAGTAGCTGAGATATAATATATATAAGTACTTTGAGTTAGTTTCACTTAAAGAAAAACTCTAGTTTACCAGTTAGCGTTTACCAAGAGTGGGTAATGACTTTATCAACATACTGCAATAAAAAATCCTTGACTGGCAGGGAGATGGAATACTTGACGTATTATTTTCAAGTTGAAATTATCTAACATTGTGGTATGTAAATACAAAAGCAAAGGAACTGAAATGCCCGAGCTCTTGCATGACAACTGAAGAACAGATATTCACAATGAATGTTAAATGTATGCTCTTTTCATGATGACTTTTGCTTATTACGAAACTGAATGAGGACACATTGTGACACAGCTACCTTGTTCTGATCAGCAATGTGGGGTTGTAAGGATTGCTGAAATCACAGGGAAGGAGCCATGGATTCAGAGTATTAAAGCACACTGGTAGCATTTGTGATGCCAATAATAGTGTCTACTGCCAATTCAGGAACCAAACTGTGTGAAGAGTTTTGTAAAGAACTAAGAAGATTTATCTAGTGAAGACTGCTGAAAGAAGATGATGTCCATTTCTCAAGTCCTAATAATTTGGGTTGACAGACTAACTGAAAATATAGCCTTAGGGAAAAGCTTTCATTCAGGGCGTGAGGTTAACTGAGGAAAAGACAAGTCTAAAACTGAGGCATATGACTTCATGGTACTTGATTTGATTTTGAAGAGAACTATTCTGTCGGAAAATCAGGAGCTAGAGGGCTGATAAGATTTTTTTTTTTAAGTCTCTTCTGTGATCAAATATCCACATGATTATAAAAAACTTAGACTGGAATTTAAAACAGATAGCTTGGGAGATGTATTCGCCATACCTATACAGCAATACTAAAAAATAATTGGTAAATAGATGCAGATATAACAAAAGTCCAAGAGGACAGTGGTAAGGTTCATTACATCACTGTGTATCTGGACAGTTCCAGGATTTCAGTAGCATCACTTGCATCAGTATGGCAGAGAGGCAAGACTGGGACTTCCATCTCTTGACAAGATTTAGTGTAGTTCACCAATTTGCTCAGCGTCACCTTCCTTTGCTCATGTTGTTATTATTTTCCTTTTTAAGAAACTTGTTCTACTACGTGCTCAGCACAAAACACAGTCTTGAGTTGAGGAACTTTACTCCAGGGAAAAGAGACTGAATAGGGACAGTGAGCAAAGCTGAAAGGAAACAGCAGCTGGGTAACTGCTTTGGTTTTTAGAAACTGAATACTATTACTAAAGTTGCTAAGTTGTTATAGGCTGCGAGTGGCTGTGTCTTGTATGGCTGCCGCCTAAGTTGAACTATCACCATTTTACACATTCTTTAAAAAAGAAGTTTATTTTATTTGTATTTCTTACAAATTTCTTAATTAGTGCTTCCCAGACAAATGATGTGTAGTTTGAGCATTTTAAGTCCTATGGAGGAGGATTATCTTCCCAGGAGGATTATGTTTTAATACTTTTTTCCACAGAAAAGCTCAACCTGAATTATGTTTAATAGTCTGATACAGAGACACGGTCAGTTTGGAGTTGCTAAGAGTGTAGTAACTATTAGGGGCTTCATTGCATTTGAAGACAGCTGATTCAGTCAATAAACTGCTTTTACTGGGACAATGTTGCCAAATACTTTTAATAAATATTTGTGTCCATTTACTAGGACTCACTAGTTTGCTCATTTTCTATAAGAGCAGAATAATAAATACACAAGGCAATTGTTAGATGACCTGAATGACCATGCATTCTTGCATGTCTTGTGCCTGAAACAAAATTCGTTCAACAAATAAAATTATTTTATATATTAAATAGTCTCTCCATAGTTGCATTTCAACAAAATTAGCTGAGATGAGCTTTTCTTACTAATTTTTTTTCAAAAACAATTGTAATTTAATCTGCAATTCTTATTATTTATATTTCACTCATTAGCTTAATCACCTATTTTTATGAAAGGGCAGCATCATAGTAGTGATTCAATTATTTTAAAAACAATTTAAAAATGAGAGAATCATAAAGCCATTTAACAAGGGGATTTGGATCTCAAAATATCTTAATTTCTAAAGATAACTCCACTCTCATAAGGCCCCACCTGGAGTACTGTGTCCAGTTCTGGAGCCCCCAACACAAGAAAGGCATGGACCTGTTAGAACAAGTCCAGAGGAGGCCACGAGGATGATCCGAGGGCTGGAGCACCTCTGCTGTGAGGGCAGTCTGAGAGAGTTGGGGCTGTTCAGCCTGGAGAAGAGAAGGCTCCGGGGAGATCTTATAGCGACCTTCCAATACCTGAAGGGGCTACAAGAAGGCTGGGGAGGGACTTTTTATAAGGACAGTTAGTGACAGAACAAGGGGAAATGGCTTTAAACTAGAAGAGAGTAGGTTTAGATTAGATATTGGGAAGAAATTCTTCACTGTGAAGGTGGTGAGATGCTGGAACAGGTTGCCCATGGAAGCTGTGGATGCCCCCTTCCTGGAAGTGTTTAAGGCCAGGGTGGATGAGGCTTTTAGCAACCTGGTCTAGTGGAAAGTGTCCCTGCTTATGGCAGGGGGGTTGAAACTAGATGATCATTAAGGTACCTTCCAACCCTAAGCAGTCTATGATTCTATGAAAATCATACTATCTTGGACATACCTACTGCGCACAGACACTTTACTAAGCACCAGTGCACTCAGAAATATCCTGGTTGGGATGTGAGAGCTTGGCACATAAGCTCCATCATTAAAGAGAGGTGCCTCACTTCAGGTTAACTGTCTTGAAAAGATATTTGTAGTCTTATCATGACCAAGCCTTATTACTCTGAGAAATGCCATATCAATGATAATATGCTGATATCACCAAGTGTTAAATACTCTTGGTAGGAAAATCTGACAGTGCATTTGTTGAAGTTAGGCCCCTCTGTACGCTGAAAAAGGCAAGTTACATGGAGTCTGAAGAAGAGCAAGGAGTCTGGTGCTTACACTCCTGTCATTCGGGCATTCTTTGCTGGCAGGGGAATGGCTGGAGTTCCAGTTTCTGCTTTTGATGTTACCTCATTTATTACTGTATTACTTGTTAATATAAAATTGATTAATATTTCTGGGGTTGCACACTTCTGCCACATACCCCTTCTTGTGAATAAATGCTACATCTTCTGGGCAACTGATTATATACCATCGGATATTCTGAAATATTCAATTGTATATAACTGATCAGTCATCCATACTATCCTAAAATTATCAGCAGTATTACCTATATAATTACTAATAGAACAATTTTTCTGTTTTTCATGTGCTTCAGTAAGTCATTAAGTTCTCTAAATCAGAGAAATGCAATAACTGAATTGCTGAGACCTTCCATCATCACAGTGAAAGGAGTTTAAAACAAGCATACAAAGGTTTTATTGTACAGCATAGACTTCTTATTCTGCAGTGAAGCTCATTTTGCACTAGTGAAGTAGATCTTTATTATCTGTTCTCGTATCCAGAAGGTTCTAGGCTTTTTCTTTCCTTTCAGTACTTTTCTGTGTTTAAAATTTCCTTTTGCTATTCTAAAGAAACTACTCCAAATCCCACTGGAAACAGTCTGATTACTCCTCTCATGTAGTAGCTAGGCAACTAGCAACAAGATCTTTTGCACAAATAAAAGCATTTATCCTTTTTTTTTCTAGTTTTCTGGGAAGAAGAGTAAAAGAAGTCAGTGTGTAGCAGGGATTTAGTAGTAAAGAGAGCAGACAGGTGATCTTCCTTTTGGGTTACAGCCATGTTAAATTTATACATTGATACATAAATTCAAATTCAAGAGGGAAAGGTAACTTCTGAAGAGAAATACAAAGAGCCATGAGTCCCAGTTGGTCCTCTTTTACTCATATTTACAAAATCAGAGGGACCTATTGATAGATTATAGAGGCTTTAGAAAACAATAGGTTTTAAAAATATGTAAGCAAACTTAGTATGTAATGGTCATCAATACTTTGGAACAAAGTAATTGCAGTTAGTTTTCACAGTGTATTTTTGTATTTGTTCAGCTTGGCTTTCTGGAATTGAAATGCTTCATTTCTGTTAGAAAAGTGTTATGGATCTTCCTCCAAGAGCAGAATAAAGAAAATAACTTTTCAGTGTGCATAGCATTCAAATTACAAGTATTCAGCTGTATCAGTTGAAAACACCATATGATTTTACTGTTAAGTTTTCAAAGAAGTAACTTCATATGTTTGTTGTGTCACAGGTACAGGAATGGCTGTGCTTAAACTGCCAGACCCAAAGGGCAATGACGGGACAACTTGGGGATATGGGCAAGGTGCCACTTTCGAAAACAGTTTCCAAACCACCTGCTAGTCCTCAAAAACAGCCTATGCCTGCTGTCTCACATTCCCCTCAGAAGACTTCCACACCGCCTACTCCAGCAGCAGCAAAACCAAAAGAAGAACCAGGCATTCAGAAGGAAGTTCCAAAACTTCATCAGGGGAGACTGGAAAAAACATCGTCAGCTGATAAAATCCAACAAGGAATTCAAAAAGAAGATGCAAAACTTAAGCAGGCAAAACTTGTCAAGACACCCTCAGCTGATAAAATCCAACGTGTTTCTCAGAAGGAAGACCCAAGACTCCAGCAAACAAAACTGACAAAGACAGCCTCATCTGATAAAATTTTGCATGGAGTTCAGAAGGAGGATGCAAAATTTCAAGAAGCAAAATTGGCAAAAACATCCTCAGCTGATAAAATTTTGCATGAAGTTCAGAAGGAAGACATAAAGCTTCAAGAGGTAAAATTGGCAAAGATACCCTCAGCTGACAAAATTCTACATGGAATTCAGAAAGAAGACCCAAAACTCCAACAGATGAAAATGGCAAAGGCACTATCAGCTGACAAAATCCAACCTGCAGCTCAGAAGGAAGATACACAACTTCAGGAAGTTGAATTGTCAAAGGCAGTTTCAGTTGATAAAATACAACACGGAATTCAGAAAGAAGATACAAAACTTCAACATCAGAAAATAATGAAAACTTCATCAGTGGAGAAAATCCAACTGGAAGCTCAAAAAGAAGAATCAAAACTTAAGCAAGGGAAACTGTCACAGACACTTTCATCAGATAAAATTCCTGTAACAATAAGTTCAGACCAAAATAAACCCTTAAGCAGTTTGGAAGAAGGTAAAAAACCTGAGCTCCCAGAAAAGGGCACATCCCATCCAGAGGACAAAAAAGAAGAAATTACAGCTGAGATTAAAGTCCATGTTGCTGAACAGAAAGCAGAAGTTGAAGCACCTTCTAAGGGACTGCAAGCTAAGAACCAAGAGGATGTTAAGAAAGAGGATTTGACAACTGGAATTTCACAAATGGTTTTGAAAGCTGAAAAAGCTCAAGAAGAAGAGACTCGTGTTCAAACAGTATCTTTGCCAGGAGCTGACCATGTGGAAGCAGTAAGAGAAAAAATAGTAAGTGGCTTTCTCTCTCCCACTCCCCTTCTCCCTTGCTATAATTTAGAATCTGATCCTGACAGACCCTCTCCTCTATGTCTTCCTGCTCTTTATTGTTATTCTCTGTATGGGATGATTCTAAATGATAAAATCAGTGACTCCTGTTGAGTGAAAGTTTCACCAGTTAATCCTATGCTCTACATGCAACTTTTCAATACTTCTTGCATGATTTTCAGTCTAAAGCAGTTAAGCATTCGAAACTTAGGCAAAGTTCCTGTGTAATCATTTTTCCAGTATTTCTGGTGTATTCACATGCTTCCGTAGACTCTCTGGACTTTGGAGTTTAGTTGTTGAAATTGGAGTGTTTTCATAGTTCTTAATATCAAAAAAATAATCTGTGATAGTAAGGTGTACAGTATTTTGCAATATCAAAATATAATAAACATTTGAGGAATACTTTGTGATGCCTGAACATGGTATGTTAAAGTACATTTGCTTATCTCATATGGACAAGTACTTTTGCATAGGGTTCTTAGTGGGCTCTCAAGTCAGATGAATGGATAAATTTATGATAGCATATACTAGAGGTTTGCATTTCTTACATAAATGCAATTTGCTGGCTGTGAAGTCGCCAACATCAGCTTTATCAGCTGAAGTGAATGATATGCAAAATCTGTTAAAAAAAACTATGGGGCTTTATTATATCAGCACTGTGATTTACGTGCTGATTATTATGTTATTAAAGTAGGAGTAGGTTTAGGAAAAGTGTTTAAGAAAAGTGTTTAACCTTTGCCAAAATAATGTTTTCAGATAATCCCAGTTGAAAGGTTATTTGGGGGTTTTTTGTTTGTTTGTTTTTTCTTTTATTTTTTTTTTTTCTTGTGATAATCAAGATATTTGGACAGAAAAATATTCTGATTCAGAAATTGTGCTGTGGAAAGTACTACTATTTTTATAACCCAAGTTTCCTATCTGAAATATATCTCCTATCACATGTTACACTTCCTCCTCTTGATGGTATCAGGGGGTATTGTGTCCTCTGATTGTAATGAAGGACTCTCTGAATTATGTGCAGAGTAACATAGCCAGAAATCCTCCCTTCTGGAAGAAACAAGGAGACCTAAGAAAATCCTATATAAATTTGAATATATTGTAAAAACATAAGACGCTATTGCAGGACTTTCCAAGAAGAGTAAGCTTAATTCTATTAATAAAATGTCGCTTCTAGTGATTTTTAAAAATTTGTATCAGAAAACCTACGAAGTAGACGTAGAATTTTTTTACCTTTTTTTTTTGTTTGTTTGTTTTTTTGAAAACATTTGTAAGGGAAAATTTTCATCACATGCTACTCTCAGTCCTGCCTGGTCATTTTTATGTTCTATAAAGAGGTGAAAGCATACTAAACTCTGGACAAATCTAAGATACATACACTGGATTTCAATCTCTGATACCGACAGATTTTTATTGTAGATTAATTAGAGATTTGTTATGTGGCGCACACATATATTTCACTCTTATTTCACTTGCATTTTACTTCCTTCTACAGCCTTCTAACTGAATTTAGGACTTCTTGAATTAATACAACAAACAAGGATTATCTTTCTTTTGCTTTTATTATCAGACTTTGAAGCACAGCTAAAGTTTGTAAAGCAGAAATTTCATGAATTAAAAAAAACCCCAAACGTATCTACTTGTAAGTATTTTTAAAATTAGAACACTCTGAAATACAAACCAGAATTCAATGAATGAAAATGAATAGCTATTTTACACAAAAAGACTTTTTTTTTTTTTTTCTTTTCCTCCCTCTTTTTTGCTCCTTGGAAAAATCCTACCAAAAAAAAAAAAAAATTACAGCTCAAATTGTTCACAATTAAAAATAAAGCTGGTGCTTCACCTAGCTTGTACTTCATAAAAATAACTCTGACTTGTCATTTTCATTTTTATTTATTGAAGTATTTACTGTTTTCTTTGCTGTACATCAAACATTGCTAGATACAATTCTTCCCGAGAGAGCATGTGACAGATGTGGAAGAGGAGATAGCAATTTAGATATCACACATTGATTCCATTTCAGTGGATAAAAGACAATATCTAGACATTGAAGAATATATTTTACATGTATTTCAGAGCAGAATCATATGAAGGACTTCTAGTAGGTGTGTTTTTAAATAGGGATGCAAGGGAAAACCTAATCCTTTCAGCACTTGACAAAGTGCTGATGCCATTTCATATCCAAATCTGTGCAAATGGTAATTACTAATGCTTGTAGTATTCCAATGGGATAAGTGAATAATACTATCCTTATTTTTCACTTAAAAAAAAAACAAAACAAAACCAGCAACACTTCAGCAAGTCCCTAAAGACATAGAGAAGCTAAAGTTCTGATCCAGTACAATCAGTAAAATGATCCTTCAAAAATCACAGATATCAATTGTATTTAGAGATCTGGTGTATTTTGAAGCAAAAGTGACTTGAACATTGAAACATTTTAAAATATTTGGGTTTCAAAGTATGATTGAAGTGTCATAAAGCCCTTTTTTTCTTCAAAACATTTTTTTCAGTAATATTTTAAAGTGTAATTTCTTCAAAAATATTTTAAAGAATAAACTGACTTGCTCATAATTTGCAACTCCTTTTTCTGAGAAACCTTCTTGTAATATTGGCTATTCAGATGTGCAACAGCAGTTAGCTGTTCTAACAAGGATGCCTAGAAAACTTGACTGGTTATGATGTACAGTTTGTCAGTATAAAACAGTCATCTTGGGACTCAGAAATTAACATTTAAGTAGTTCAGCATACCTACATGAACACATTACCATGGTATAAATTGGACATATGTTTGCAACACATCAGCTATATTATGTAAGTGCCCTTCTTACTACCTTCTTATGTTTACTGAGGAATGATTGTGTGCTTAGGTTGAGTGACCAGGTAGAAATTAATAGTTTGTAAATGGATACCATTATTCTAACACATGCCATTAATGACAAAACACAGACCAGAGAGCCGGAATAAGGAGGAAAAGGCTTGTTTTTCTGGACACAAATAAAATGTTTCATTTAGATAATATAAAATTCAAATACAAATTAAACAGTTTGGTCAACCTAAGTATTTATTTTCACTCTCTCAAACTCTTATTTTTCTTAGATAACTTAGATATTTTTTTTTTCTGTAAACAGAATGACCTTTTAAAAATCATGAGTTCCTCTGCAAAATAAAATTTCTGTTCTGTGCAACAGAATGTAATCTTGCTAGCTATGAATAATTTAAAAAAATAAGACTTTTTTTTTTTTTTTTTTTAACCACAGTTTTCTTTTAATAGTGTTCTGACTGAATTTGAACCAATGGGACATTTTGAAGCAGTAAGTTTTATATTATCAAATAAGAATATTAAAAGCGAGGAAATGTAAGAATAAATGATACTTCAAAAGCAAAAACTTCTAGTGCAAACCAGTTGTATGATGTATTGACACTGACACTGTAGAAATGCCACTGGAATAGTACAAATGCATCCTACATTAGATTATTTTTACCATTATTTAGAGGTTGCATTTTCTGTTTTTAAACAATCTTTTAGAGCTTGAGGATAAGTCTTTGTTCCTCATGTCTGTGTTAGCGCTAAATGTGTCCAGTATTTAAAACTCACAGTAGGCACTTTCAGAAAAAGTGCCATTCAACTACTCAGAAAGGCCCAGTAATTCAACATGTACCAAAATGCTTCCTACTTTACAGGAAGAAAGTGAGGTTTTTTTCTTGTTGATTAATATGCATTTTTCATTCTCCGAGAGTTGTTGAATATATATATATGATCCTTAGCAGCCTTGTTTCTGCAATGTTTTGATTTTCATCTAAATATCTTATGTTTATGATATGTTTACAAGTTTGACAATGATGCTGTTTTTGTGTATGTGATGGCCAACCCTGTAGAAAATAAATTTAATCATAGAAGTCATTTAATAATAGGTGTAGCTTATCACAATATCCTAATTCTCAGGCTACAGGAAATAGGGAAAAAAGGCACAAAGACCAAATAATACTTATTTTAAGTTACATGCATATGATCTCAAAACATGATCTGCAGGATAATTTTTGCATGAAGTATCATGGGGCAGACAATTATACATATAGAAATTATAGAAAGTATATTTGTATTGTGGTAGCCTTTAAAAGAAAGTTGGGTTTTGTCATCACATTTATTTCTAGTGATAAAAGAAGTCCCTCCTTACTCTAGAATTTTTTCTTCTCCTTACTGTACAAATAGCAGTCTTTCCTGTATTGAGTTTCCTATTATTGATAGCAGTGATGTTATGGCACATGCTGAGGTTGAACTTTGGGGGCAATAGTAATATTCATTGCCATCTCCTCTGATGTGTTCATTGAGTAGGTACTACACATTGGACTCACAAATAGTGGTGCTACCATCACAAATTACAAGGAGAATGGCTAAAGTTTTTCCATGTCCAGTTGTTGTCTATCTATTTTTGAGTTTAACTGTTCAGTTGATGCCTTCTGTCTCTGCTTTACAAGTCACTGTATCACTTCATCTCCCTGTGCCAAGCCAAGATCTGACAGATTCACTTTCATTAGATGAACACAATCTGTCCATCAACTCCAAGGAGACCTTTTGAGCTTGAACAGTGTTTGGATTTTCTAGTATTTCATACATATTTATCACAGTGTTTGGTTGTGTATTTCTTTATAAGTATGAACATACTGGAAGTAAAATAAAAAATAACAATCAAATGTCATAGGTGAAATTTTAGTGAGGGACGTGATATTTCTAGATGGAAAAATCCTTTAGTCTTAATGGAATGTGTATTAAAAAAAAAAAACAAACATGGGCCAATAAATTTCTTAAACAATTTCTTCTTTAATAAAAGGAACAAAAATGTAAATATAATATACAAAACCGAAAAATTTTAAACTATGCTTCATTGCTGATGTTTTATGAAGAGTGTATATAATTCTGACATTAAAAACTGGAGAATTTCCAATAGTACATTTTCCAGAATAATAAGTGCTGAATTATTTAAGTAGTGATGACTTCCCAAAGTTGTTTGGAGTACTATAGGTTTCTCCATATTTGTGTAATAATCACAGCCTTATCATTAGAGTTTTCCTTAAAAATATTTATTTTCATATTAAATTTTTAATTGCAATGGATTTTGCTCTGATATCAGATATTTGGCTTTATCTTATTGGATACAATATTGGTAAGAGCAAGTGTAGTTTATATCCAAGGTGATATCTGATTTTGCAGAGCATATAATAAATCACTCTTGTTATTACTTAATAACATATTGACTAGTAGATTACTGTAATATTAATATTAGTGTTTTAATGTAGGAATATGTGCACAGTGATAGATCCATAGACAAGAAGAGGTTCTTTAAATGTAAAATAATAATAAAACCTGACTGTTTTTTAAAAATAACATAACAGACAATAACAAATATTTGCTTTATTATATTTTTGGTTTATATATTGCAAGTTAAATATAACTTCAGTGTGAATAAACATTTGAAAATACTTGTATTGGTAGCAACTTAACACAAGTGTAAATGTACTTTTAAATTATAATTAACCATTGTCATCATTTTCTAAATATATTTATTCCACAGTATTTTTTTTTTTTAACTCAACATGTTGCCATGGAAGTTGATAAATTAAAGCTTTAAATGAATGGTTTGCTGTACTTCAGAAATCATTGACTTAGGTTAGCAAAGTTGATAAATACAACCTACTTGTATTATTGAGGTCCATAACAAATATGAAGATCACATCATATTATTAAAATCAGGAGACTTTGGGTGGCTTCTTCTCAAAGTGCTAGTGGAGATGAGGACACTTTGTAAGATTGGCAGCTAAGATGGCAGCTAAAATGACCTGTCATTTGGAGAGTGAGTAATTTTGTCAGATGAATGGTGAGATACTTTCACTAAGTAGAGAGCATTCCACAGTTGAGAGAAACAGGAGACAAATTCTCATGTGGAAATACTTGCTGTAGAATATTCTTGGTATTTATGTTATCTAAAGAAGGAGATAGAAGTGCACATCATTCAGAATGGTCTGGAAGGATCTGGAAGCTAGGAGAATGACTAAGGGTGTTTAATTAGGTATGAGATGGAAAACTTTGGTTATGATGCTCAGTCAGGTATGCTTGCCTTGTTTGCATCCCTATTTCCTTTGATCATCAGCTGACCATTGTGCTTTCCTCCCTGCAATTACGCTTCCCTATCAGCAGCTTACCTCTATGTTACAAATTTACTGAGAAAATTCTTTTTTATGAGGTACTCAGAAAATTTTTGTACAGCACCAAACTGCAGATATAGGGACATTCAAAACTGCATGAAATCATGCTTCAACAGTCCATGTATTCTTTTGCATGTATACAATGTGTAACACTTAAATCAACAAAATGAAACCATGGGTCCAAAATTTGACACAACTGACATATTGCTAGACAATTATAAAAGATTAAATGAGCAAAGAAAGGAGCAGACCTCAGAAACAGCTGATGTTTCACAAGCGATATTATTTTGTATCTGGAACTATGTAGACAGTTTTGAAACATGGGTAATTAAAACCTTCATTTAAATTAACCTCAAAATACTTCTCCCATGCATATGTGAACAAATGATAGGTTATCATTAGTGAACAATTAAATACAATATTTTTTTTATATTGCAAGTAATAAAATCAGTTGCCAGTGTGGACAGCCATGCAAAGCATAGGTCAGTTCAATGCAAAAACTGAAAATCTGAGGGTTTGCTTTTTGGGTTGGTTTTTTTTTTATATTATTGTAATAGCTTTGAATAACAAAATCACTGATTTAATATAATTCTTCTATGGCATCATAATTTCTCATGTGAGACATTAACTCATCTTAAAAAAAAAATCCCGTGTATTTAATTGCCTGGAGACATTAAGAATTTATATATAAATATATACACACACGTATGTATTTATTTTTTTAGGAAAAGGAGGATGACAAATCAGACACATCAAGCTCTCAGCAACAGAAAAGTCCACAAGGTCTGAGTGACACCGGGTATTCTTCTGATGGGATATCAAGTTCACTTGGTGAAATTCCAAGTCATATCCCCAGTGATGAAAAGGATGTACTCAGAGAATCTAATAAAAAAGACACTATTTCACAAGAAAGTCCACCAAGCCCCTCAGATCTAGCTAAATTGGAAAGTACTGTACTGTCTATTTTGGAAGCTCAGGCAAGTACGCTTTCTGATGAAAAATCAGTGAAAAGCGAAGAGCTTTATGAAACTTACGGTGAACAGACAAAGGATCAAAATAAAATAAAGCCTTTGCCAGTCACTCCAGAATCTTACAGTTCAGATGAGGAAGACTCAGAAGCTGTTCAAGAACGTGAAAGAACCATTGTAGAAGGTGGCAAAGAAAGTGCTTCTTCCTGGGCAGAGTATAAAGAAGAAGATGAAGGAGGTGATGTATCAACAAGAAGACAACGCTATGATTCTGTGGAAGACAGCAGTGAGAGTGAAAACTCACCTGTCCCAAGGAGAAAAAGAAGAGCTAGTGTTGGTTCTTCAAGCAGTGATGAGTATAAACGAGATGACAGTCAGGGATCAGGTGATGAGGAAGACTTCATTAGAAAACAGATTATAGAGATGAGTGCTGATGAAGATGCCTCAGGTTCTGAAGATGATGAATTCATTAGAAATCAACTCAAAGAGATCAGTGTAACTGAAAGCCAAAAGAAAGATGAAGTGAAAAGCAAAGCCAAAGGAACAGCTGGAAAACACAGAAGAATGGCACGGAAAAGTAGTGCAGGCTATGATGAAGATGCAGGAAGAAGACATTCTTGGCACGATGATGATGATGAGACTTTTGATGAAAGCCCAGAGCCAAAATACAGGGAAACTAAAAGTCAAGATAGTGAAGAACTTGCAGTAACTGGAGGAGGAGGCCTTCGGCGTTTCAAAACAATAGAATTAAATAGTACAGTATCAAACAAATATTCTGAAGCATCTGAACAACAGAAAGGTATTTTATATTTTGATGAAGAGCCTGAACTAGAGATGGAGAGTCTTACAGATTCACCAGAAGATAGATCTAGAGGAGAAGGATCTTCTAGTTTACATGCTTCTAGTTTCACACCAGGTACGTCTCCTACTTCAGTGTCATCACTTGATGAAGATAGTGACAGCAGTCCTAGTCACAAAAAACTGGGAGGGGAGAGCAAACAACAGCGCAAAGCCAGGCATCGGTCACATGGTCCTCTTCTTCCAACTATTGAAGATTCCTCAGAAGAAGAAGAACTACGGGAAGAGGAAGAACTGCTAAAGGAACAAGAGAAACAGCGTGAATTAGAACAGCAACAACGAAAAAGTTCTAGCAAAAAATCTAAAAAGGATAAGGATGAACTAAGAGCTCAGAGAAGA
Organism: Antrostomus carolinensis; assembly: GCF_000700745.2. Lineage (NCBI taxonomy): Eukaryota > Metazoa > Chordata > Aves > Caprimulgiformes > Caprimulgidae > Antrostomus > Antrostomus carolinensis. Next base: position 16,156 of record NW_010327814.1, read on the forward strand.
AGGGAACGTCCAAAGACTCCACCGAGTAATCTTTCTCCCATTGAAGATGCATCTCCAACAGAAGAATTACGGCAGGCAGCAGAAATGGAAGAGCTGCACAGATCTTCCTGTTCTGAATATTCACCTAGTATTGAGTCAGATCCTGAAGGATTTGAAATCAGCCCAGAAAAAATAATAGAAGTACAAAAAGTTTACAAATTGCCTACTGCTGTTTCTTTGTACTCACCAACAGATGAACAACCAATTGGACTTCCAAAAGAAGAAAGTGGTCAAAAGACATTGAAAAGTGCCGAAGAAGTATATGAGGAGATGATGCATAAGACGCATAAGTCCAAGTCATTTCAAATTGCAAATGAAAAAGATGAAGTATTTGAAAAAGAATCTTTATATGGTGGAATGCTAATAGAGGATTATATTTATGAATCTTTAGTAGAGGATTCTTACAATGGAACTGTTGATACTACTCTTGTAATGAGACAAGATGAGAGCAATGAATATATACAGCAGAGAGGAAAAGATAAAAAAATAAGAGCTTCAGAACAGATCTTTGAGGAACCACAGAAAATTACTGATCTACAGAAAGACTACTATAGTGTTGAGACTTTACATTCTGTTGTGCCTCAAGAAGATATTGTTTCTAGTTCTTACATTATCCCAGAAAGTCATGAAATAGTTGTATTAGACAACACAGTAACTTCCACCACTGAGGAAAAGCAGTTGTTAGATGCAGAAGCTGCTTATGAAGAGCTTATGAAAAGACAGAGAATGCAGCTAACCCCTGGGTCCAGTCCAACACAACCAACTTCAGATTTCATTCCCACATCTGATACAAAGGTACCTAGTGTTGGAGAAATAGTGGATAGTACATCTTTAACATCAAGCACTACTTCAGCAATCTCAGATGTATCACCTGTCAGTAGCACAGCACTTTCTATTCCAGATGTTAAAATAACACAGCATTTTACAGCAGAGGAAATAGAAGATGAATACTTAACAGATTATGCCAGAGAAATTCAAGAAATAATTTCTCATGAAACATCAATGTTGACATACTCTGAGACATCGGAAGGTGCTGCATCAGTTTTACCTTCTGATACAGCTTCGTTAACATCATCTACATCTTCAGTCTGTACCACAGACAGTTCATCACCTATAGATAATGCAACCACAGGTTATGTAGATAGAGCAGATGCTGTAAGTAAACTAGCAGATTCTGAAGGTGTCAGGATAATAACTCAAGTTCCCTTAACATCTACAGAAGACTACTCTCAAGTGAGCATACCTTATGAATCTATTGCTGGAGCCACTGAAAAGCTGTCTATAGCAGCAGATATGGAAAGTGTAGATCAAGCTGCGGTTTGTTTGCCTGAAACTGCACCTTCAGTAGTGGCAACAACAGTTATAAAACCCAAGCAGTATGCAACAGATACCATTATCTTTGATACCTCCATAGCAGAAAAGGAAGAAGCTAGAAAAATGAAAAGTACAGTAGAGGCTGGCATTGTCAAAATTGATCATGAAGAGTCACACAAAGAATTGGGTGTTGATATGGCAAGGATTAATTTGACTAGTGCTACATCTGAGCAACCACCTCTGTGTATAGCATCAGTGCCAGTTACAGAGTCTGCATCAGAAACATCTTCTGTACCTGCTCCTAGTGTTGTAAGTAAGACCAGCGTGGTCTCTGTGCCTTCATCAGCTCCTGCTGTAACATCCAAAGTATTCTCGCTTTTTAGAAGCTCTTCTTTCGATTATCCTGCACAACCTTCGCCACCCCCACCTCCTCCTCCTCCACCACCTCCTCCACCACCGTTACCTCCACCTATTTTACCCAAGCCAGCCATTTATCCCAAAAAGAAATCACAGATTAAGACTCCAGCAGCAGCAGCTCCCACAGTGGTACCTTCAGTCACAAGTGTTCCAACGCTAGAGTCCACAGCTGTATTAAAGAATCATATGGTACCTATCACAAAAACATGCACCCCAACACCACCTCCTGTACCACCCAAACCATCCTCCATTCCAGCAGGGCTTGTTTTCAGTCACAGGCCCACTGAAGTAACTAAACCTCCAATTGCTCCTAAACCAGCAGTTCCTCCTCTCCCAATAGCTGTTCATAAGCCAGCAGAAACACAGCCCAAACCAATGGGTTTGTCATTGACTTCAAGTATGACTCTGAATTTGGTCTCTGCAGCTGAATATAGAATAGCATCTCCCACTTCCCCTTTGTCTCCACACTCTAACAAATCTTCACCAAGGTTGACAAAACCCTCACAGGAAACCTATGTTGTCATCACATTGCCATCTGAGCCTGGAACTCCCACAGAAGCTATAACTAGTCAGGCTATTACCAGCTGGCCTTTAGAAGCACCTTCTAAAGAACAGATTCCCCAGCCTATGCAACCAATTTTTACTCCATCAATGAAAACCATGGAAATTCAAAGTATGGCAGACCAGAGTATGTATATTTCAGGTGCTTTGCAAGCTATTCCTGTTACAACACAAACAACTTTTGAAAAAATACCTTGTTCGAAGTCAGAAGTAGTAACAACAGAGGTAACCAAGACTACTGTGTCTGTGGTTAAGGGCCCAGTGCCAGGTTTTGGTGTCGGTAGTGTTGCTATTACTATTCCTCCAGAGCCACTACATATAGTAGAGCATCCCAGGTATAGAGAGAATGGAAGATTCCATCCTTTGGGTGATGTCATAGATCTTCGCACTTTAACTAAAATGGATATTGAAATGAGAGACAGCTGTATGGATTTGTCTGCTGTTTCCATGGACGTGAGAAGGCAAATGCCAGCAAATGATACATGTGGGCGGCCAGTAAGTACTGTCCAGCCATCTATAATAAATCTTAGCACTGCATGTGTTGCCGATCCTTCTCTGTCTGTAGTCACAGAGACAGTAACGGTAATGACCTGCACTGCCACTGTAAGCTACACTGCCAGTACAGACACCTTTGTGGATCTGGGACATGCGATGACAACGCCTCTTCAGCTAACAACATCAAAACATTTTGAGCCTGCATACAGAGTAACAGGCGGCCAAGCATTCTCTGCAGGTAGAGATGAAGTGCCAATAAATTTATCCCTAGGTACCTCAACACAGGCAGTGACATGGGCTACTACAAAGCCTGTTACTGTACCACCTGTTGGTGTTACAAATGGTTGGACTGATCTCTCCACTTCTCAGGAGCCGATGGAGAGTGGAGCAGTTGACCTTAGCACTACAAAATCACACAGAACAGTGGTAACAATGGATGAAACTGCTTCAGGTATCACAACAACAGTAATAGAAGATGATGAAAAGCCTGTAGATCTAACTGCAGGGAGAAGAGCTGTCTGCTGTGATATGGTTTATAAATTGCCATTTGGCAGGAGCTGTACAGCACAGCAGCCACCAACTACGCTTCCTGAAGATCGCTTTGGTTACAGAGATGACCATTATCAGTATGATCGTTCAGGATCATGTGGCTACCGAGGAATGGGAGGTATGAAACCATCTATGTCTGACACAAATTTATCAGAAGCTGGACTGTTTGCATACAAAAGCAAGAATAGTTTTGATTATCGAGTTGGGGCAACTGATGCAGCAGTAGATCTTACTTCTGGAAGAGTTACCACAGGTCAGTATGACACAGCAGCAGATCTTTCTTTGAAATATAAATTTGATGTTCCTCACCTCATTTCAGGATGATTTTTTTTATTATTATTTTCCCCTCCTTCTGTTGTTTTGTTTTCTTTTGGACAGTGTGACAAATTATTCTGGATTACACGTGTTTTTCATTTCTTCATTTTACATAAGTGTTTTGCACAGAGCTGCCTGCATGTGCCTGCATGTTCAGAAATGCTATTTCCTTCACATCTAAAGTAGATCATTAACCTGAAGATTTGCATGCAGTTTTCCCTTCCCATTTAATTCATGAAGATGGGATGACTTTCAGAATCCGCAAAGCAGCATTCTTTTGTGGGACTGGACTGTAACTTTGCCCTGTAATTTCAGGTGAGGTTATGGATTACTCAAGCAAGACTACTGGTCCTTATCCAGAGACTCGGCAGGTGATTTCTGGCATCGGGCTCAGTACACCACAGTATTCCCAAGCAAGAATGGTATCATCTCTGGGTTCCCAGTTAGGCGTTGGAAGTGTTTTGAGATCATCCAATGGTGTTGTTTATTCTTCAGTAGCGACTCCAATCCCATCCACATTTGCCATCACTACACAACCTGGTTCTATTTTCAGTACAACTGTCAGAGATTTGCCTACTCTTCAAACAATTGACTCGATGCCCTCTTTATCAACTTTGCAACAGAATCAACCGCTCCCAAGATCATACAGTTTCTTGACAACAGTGGCAGCTGAAAAAGATAGTGCAGTTACTGCCATTGATGTGGAGACAGGGTTACCACCTCTTTCTATAGAAACTATTACCACTGAGCCAACCAACTTGATACCTGCCTTAACTACAGCATCTGAAGTTTATACAGATGTAATTGAAGATGAGGTTGCCCTTCTCATTGCCCCTGAAGAAGGCAAACAGCAGCAGCTTGATCTGGAACGTGAACTTCTTGAGCTTGAGAAAATTAAGCAGCAGCGCTTTGCAGAAGAGCTGGAATGGGAACGTCAGGAAATTCAAAGATTTAGGGAACAAGAAAAGTTTATGGTGCAAAAAAAGCTTGAGGAGTTGCAATCCATGAAACATCATCTCTTATTTCAGCAAGAGGAGGAACGGCAAGCTCAGTTTATGATGAGGCAAGAGACATTAGCCCAGCAGCAGTTGCAGCTTGAACAATTCCAACAACTTCAACAACAGCTCCACCAACAGTTAGAAGAGCAAAAAATTCGTCAAATATATCAGTATGGTTATGACCCTTCAGGAACTGGCTCGCCACAAACTACCACAGATCAAACACTTTTGGAAGGACAGTATGCAGCCACAGAAAATGGCCAGTTTTGGCCTACTGATGATGCAACTACTACAGCTTCAGGAGTGCTGGGTATTGAAATTCCACAAAGCCAAACATGGTATACAGTTCAGTCTGATGGCATTACCCAATACATACCTAGGTCTGGTATCCTAAGTTCTGTTTCAGATATGTCTCTTAAGGATATTGATGTTAGAGAGGAGAAGCAGCTAAAAAAGAGAAGCTCTATGCCAAAATTACGTGGTCCATATGAGGAGCTTGAGGAGACCCTGGAAGAGGAGCCTCGGTGCTTCAAAAAGATAGTGGACAGTGGAGTGCAAACTGATGATGAAGACGGAGCAGACAGAGGTTTTACAAACAGGAGACGGAGAACTAAGAAGAGTGTTGATACGAGTGTTCAGACAGATGATGAAGATCAAGATGAATGGGACCTTTCTAGCAGATCCAGAAGGAAGCC